>NC_056751.1:727098016-727125516 GCF_019279795.1 Protopterus annectens
TATATATATATTTTTATTTCACATTTGTTAACTGGGTTAGTCCAACTGAGCACAGGCCCATTTTCAGTGTCGACCCGAGGAGAAAAGGTCCAGGAAAGACAACTACAAATTTAATAGAAATAGATTTCACAATGTAGCAAAGACAATTTTACAGTATATATATACATAGTAAGATAGTATGCTTTTTAAATAAGAAAAAAAAACTTAATAGTAACTAAGTAATTATAATGATGAAAACATTGTACATTCCATTCAGAATATATAGTTCATTAGCTAAGCAGAGCCAGCAAACTGTCCAGAGGGGGAGATACAGGAGATAATAGGTAATAGAAACAGGATTAGGTTGTGTCATGGCAGGGGCATAGCCAAGTGTTCAAGAGAACGTTCTTCAGTTCCTTTTTGAAGTGATTAGTGCGAGTAATGGAACATAAATTGGCAGTGAGGTTTTTCCAGAATTTTGTTATGGAGGATTTATATAGAAGATTGCCAATGTTCATTTTGGATCTATAAGTTTGGAGAAGGAGTTTGTAAGTACTGTGTAAGGGGTGGGATGGGGTATAGTAAGTTTCTAGATTGTAGAGAGAGAGGGACAAGCAGTTGATTTATTGAGAAGGAAGTAGGTTATATGAAGTTGAGATAATTTATGTTGATGGGGAAGTTCGATCCAGTGTAGTTTATTAAGAGCAAGACAATGGTGGGTGGAGTTAGGTAAGTTAGCTGCAAATTTTGCGATTTTATTATAAGTTTGCTCCAGTTTGGACAGCAGGCAGGACTGAAGGTTAGTAAGAACTGGGGCTCCATAGAGGAGGCTAGGAAGTAGGTATGCATGTGCCAGGGATAGTTTGGAATTGGAAGACAGAAATTTTTTATCACGATATAAAAGACCAAGTTTTTGATTGATTTTCTTAATCAATTGCTGGATGTGTAAGTCAAATTTTAGTCGGTCATCAATTGTCATCCCTAGTAATTTTTTGTGAGTTTCAACATTGATGATGGTTTTATATAGGGAAGCGATAGAAAAGGAGAACTTAAGGTGATCACTAGCCTTAGGGAGAAAGAGGAGTTTTGTTTTGTTTTTTTTTTGGATTAGTTGATTTTCATTAAGCCAGCTTTCAATTGAGAGGAAAGATTGTTGTGTATGTGTCTGAAGTTGTGAGACTGAGCTTGAAGATTTGATCAGAGTAGACTCCTCTGCCTATTGTATGAGGGTAGAATGGGGTCTGCATACTGTAAGACGGTAGAGGGTAGTGGAAGAATGGAGGTCATTGGTAAAGATGTTAAAGGGAAGAGGTCCTAGGATAGAGCACTGTGGTTTGCCAGTGTGTATGGGTAGAAAAGCAGAGCAAGAAGACTGACATTTGACAGATTGTAGCCTGGCTAAGAGATAACTGGAGAACCAAGAGAGAGTTGAGGTGGAAGGTTTAAGTCAGCCAGTTAGTTTAGTAGTTTGGAGTGCTATACTATGTCAAATGCTTTTGAAAGGTCTAGGTCTAAGAACAGACAAGAGACCATTTTGTTGCTATCTCTAGCTTCTTCGATAGTGTGTGTAAAGGACAGAAGGGGCAGTAGAGGTACTGTGGTTTGGTTGAAATCCATGATTTTATATATATATATATTTAGCTATATATATATATACATATATATATATATATATATATATATACATATATATATATATATATATATATATATATACACACACACACACACACTCACATACACATACACACACGCACATATATATATATATTTAGATATAGTCATATATATATATATATATATATATATATATATATATATATATATATATATATATATATATATATATATATATATACACACACGCATATACACACACACACACACACACACATACATATATATATATATATTTAGCTACATATATATATATATATATATATATATATATATATATATATATACACACACACACACACACACACACACATATATATATATATATATATATATATATATATATACATATATATATATATATATATATATATATATATATATATAGGTCCACTTTGATTCACTGAAAACTCATTTCACTGAATTTCAAAACACTCACACCAAATCACTGAAAACTGATTTCACTGGATCACATTTCACTGAATGTAAGTACTGTTGGGCAAATAAAACATTTATGCCCTTTTCTCCACTAGTGTGATCCTGGAGTTAGTATATATAGTTGGGGGGTTGTGGAGGGCACAGCCCCCATATTGGGGGTTGTGTGGGGCATAGCCCCCTACCTGCTTTTGGTTTTATATTGTTAGCTTTCAGTGAATTCAGATTCATAAATATTAAAGCTAAGTAGGTGGGGTGCTACGCCCCCATACCCCCCAATGTTGGTGGCTATGCAGCCCTCACCCCCCTAACTATATATACAACTCTAGGATTGCACTACAGGGTAGAAAAGGGTATAAATGTTTTATTTGCCCAACAGTACTTACATTCAGTGAAATGTGATTCAGTGAAATGAATTTTCAGTGATTTGAGCTTTCAGCGATTTTTTGAGGGTGAATTGAAATTCAGTAAAATCAGTTTTCAGTGAATCAAAGTAGACCCATATATATATATATATATATATATATATATATATATATATATATATATATATATGTGTGTGTGTGTGTGTGTGTGTGTGTGTGTGTGTGTGTCTATATGTATAGATATGATATGTGGGCCTTTGTGTGCACTGTATTGCATACCCTTGAAGTGTTATTGCATGTATCAATTTTATTCGTTGTTGTCCTTCTCCTAGCCCTTAACTGTGGACCAGACACCACCCCTTTGACAGTGCAATGACTTTTTTGCTTGTCCTTGACTCACATGAGTTACTACTGTAATTAGTTTCTCCAGTGGCTCTTCACTTAACTCCTCTGCTGCTTTCACAGGCATGTCTGGCAGTGTTATTGTGTCCCACATTGTAACCGTATTTGTATCACCATGTTATGAAGTGTGAGGTAGACCCCAAATAACTTGCTGCAGGTCTCCACAGCATACCGCAGTGCACCGCCAATGGTATCCAAGCAGAATAAGTGAATTCTGATCTCACTACTGATGATGTAATGTGTCTGCAGCAACGTGGTGTTATACATTATATCTGCCATGTGTCAGGCTGTGGATGGGATGTGCAGCCGTGGTTCCAAGGTGCATCTAGCATTAACTCCAACATACAACATCGGATACCCTCATGACTGGTCTACTACCTAAGTAAATAGTAGTACCCCAGTACTGAGCTTTCTGGTACACCTTTTCTTACTGACTGGAAGGTGGAATGATAAAGGTCAGTTTGAACCCTGACTTCTGCATTCTCTAAGTAACATATGAACCATCAAAGCTTGATGATGCCTTCTTCATAGATTTTTAGTTCAGGAAGAAGTAAGTTGTGGTCTGTTGAACCAAATGGTTTGATGCAGCCAAGAAAGATGATGCTCCCCCCACTCATTAGCTACCCTTCATCTGCGTCTCCTCAGTAAGGAGTCAGTTAGAGACAAAAGAGCTGTATGAGTAATGTGCGTCTTCTGAAACCATATTACCACTCACTTTATCAGGCTAGAGGATTCCAAGTGATTTTTAACTTGCATGTCAATAGCTTTTCTCTAAAATTTATGACAGCGCAGGCAGAACAGAATAGAAGGTAGATAGGATGGCTCAACAGTGTTGTATGACCCTTGCAATACTGTGGAAGTAATTCAGCAATTGTCTAGAAGTCTGGAAAAATGCTAATGAAAGGCAGACGTTTCTGATGTCCCACAGGCTGACTGCTGTAAAGGTTTCCATTGCAGAGGTAATCTGATCCATTTTGCTTATAATGTGGTCATCAAACTACTTGTTCTTCATAAAGACTGACACCCTAGTGATCTGAAAGTCATCACAGTATCTCAAAATGATTTCTGCTGTCCTTTTCTTCTCTGAGCATTTTGCAGTATACAAGAAGTCAGATGCCCAAACAATCTGGAACAAGCTCAGTGACAGTTTTGGCTTTGACCACATGCTGGTCACGCATAGTTAAGATGAGCTGTATTTGTTGTTTGCCCCCACCTAGTTAGCTGAACATCTCTTTTCAAAAGCTCCTAATTTACAGCCCATACAGTTATATATGTGTTTTAGGAACTTCATGTTTGCTCTGTTAGAGGTCTTGTTACAGGCATCATGGATGTGGCAGCACTTCGTGTTTGCTCTGTTAGAGGTCTTGCTACAGGTGTCATGGATGTGGCAGCAGAGGATGCTGTCATTTAAACAAGTGCTCCATTTGTACTTAAAAAAAATCTATAGGAAAACCTAAAATGTATCAGAAAATAGTTGCCTAATCAAATGACACTGTAAACTGCACACCACTAAACAATAACAAATATTTAAGTAAACAAATAAATAAACAAACAAAGAAATAAAATGTGACATTTCCATAAAAAATGTACACAATACAAACTTCTGATCCATCTTTTCCTCCTAAAATATACACATTTTACCAGAGATAAAAACAGCAAACAATAAACAATGATAGAAACATTTATCCTGTAAAGAAAACCACGGCAACCAGGATTTGACTTCCATTTTGACCAAGCCATAGAGAAACGATTGCATACCCTAACACCACTGCATGGCCAGGACCCCTAACTCAAACAATTCTAAGAATAAATAAAAAAAATCCAGCACTAAATTCTTCCAGCCAAGCTCAAGACTGGACACTCCAAACGAGAGAAACAAAATATAAAAAATGAAAGTGAAAATGTATACTCGCCCGCAAGGCCACAACCAACTCCCTTTCATTTTATTCGCTACTTCAGCAGATATTTCTTTTTATACATTTTCGCAGCATAGCATATATCTTGATTTATCAAAATGGACAAGCATCAAAACACAATGGTCTAAATTGCCATTTTGAAAATCAACATACAGAAAAAAGTCCAAAAACTGCGAAAAAAAAAAGATTGCAAAAGGAAACAGTTTCCTTTTTCAAGCGGATCATCACAATCCCATGAAAATTTCGGACATAATTTGTCTAAATAACAACATTGTTGCACAAACATTTTTTCTTAGGTAAGTTGAAGGGTGAGAGTTACGGTCAGGGTTAGTAACAGTATGTTCTAGTAAGCTGGGCAAAGGGGCTTCTCCCTGCACCACCTTACTAATTCTTGAGAACCAAACACAGCAATGAAACCCAAACGTTGATTCTTACAGAAAAATACAACCAAAACAAGAAAAAATGTACAAAGAACCCATGTGAAACCTTTTTAATAATTATCACTTCTGTCTTGCAAAATGAACAAAGACTTCTTCAGAGCAAGACTGACAAACCAGGGAAACAATGATGGTTTGGGCGAAGCAATTTAAGAGAAAAATGAAAATGTGCTTACTACCCACAATTCAGCTACAATTATGGCCAAGCTGCATGGAGGACTTTCGCTCACAACAATAACTACTACAGTTTTAATACAGCCAACCAATGCCTGCATAAACAAACTGATTTAAAGGGATGGTTTTAGAAATGAGTGCTGCTGTAAACTTGTAAAAGTAGGCTGCAGTCTCAAAGTAATTATACAACTTCAAAAAACTTGGATAGGTACCTGGAGGAAATGTATGTGCAATATGTCTTAGTGTACCATAAATTAGTAGAGATATTGAGAAACCAGACACAGCCAACACAGTATAGTGGACAAAATAACATAATCATTCTGAAAATCAGCTTCTGTATCTTGCCACGCAAGTTACTCAATACTTCAGTAACACCATTTTGTTATATAATTAAAACAGCATATTTCTAAACAGTATGTGGTTCTTAGCTGATCTACTGATAAGGACAGAGAAATCCATACTTTAAATAGGTGCAGTAATCTGAGAATACGGCTGTCTGTTGAGCCCGCTTAATCTTGACTGAGTTTATGAAGGGTGCTCAATCCTTTTCACTGAGTATGGGTCGTGGCATAGTGGGAAATTATTTAGCAGCAGTAACAGGTGAGTAAAATGTGTCCACATGTGAGTTAAATGTATGCACACTCATTCCCTCCGGTACGGCTCTTTTGAGTGTGTGCCTTTAACTCCCAGTGGGCGTGGCGTAAGCCTTTATAAAATGTTATCACCTTACAGTTCTAGAAAATACTCATCGAGAGAGGTCAAATATCAATACAGTTGTGTTTGCCATCACATATGCTTCAAGACAAAATATCCTGGTATGTTTTAAGTAACATGGTTTTGTAATTATTAATGTAAATATGAACAATCAATATTTGACGCCTAGAGGAGCAGTAGGAGTTAACTGCAGAAGACGCCTGGAGGAGCACTCGGCTGTAATGAGTTAAATCTGTCTTGTGACACCCCTGCAATGGCCCAGTAATCAATGAGCCTCAATCCACACCATTGGCAACAGTGAGGGATGTACACAATGGGAGGATGAGTACAATTTCCCTTAAGAGCACACAGAGATCACAGTCAGTCTGGGGATGGTTTGCCTTCTTTCTCCAGATCCCCAATAAGTCTCCCCACTGGCACAGCTATAGGGTTAAGTTCTCAGCTAAGTGGCCAAGCTAAGACCTCCAGCACCCTCTCTGTCCAACTAGTGCTTCATGCCCCT
Source organism: Protopterus annectens (assembly GCF_019279795.1). Taxonomy (NCBI): domain Eukaryota; kingdom Metazoa; phylum Chordata; order Ceratodontiformes; family Protopteridae; genus Protopterus; species Protopterus annectens. The sequence continues at coordinate 727,104,618 of NC_056751.1, forward strand.
GCCCAAGTAGCTGACACACACTTTGAGATTTGACTGATATACAAAAACACACACACATACACCTGGGAAAGGCTGGCACAGGTCTACTAGCTATGCCCCCTTCTGCCCAGACTATAATATAGTACCAGCTGCCACCAGCCACCCTTACTTATCATCTACTATAAGGCCCATAGAAAGGGTGTCCAGTCCTACTGTGTAATGTTACTATCAATCCAAATGGTAGTTTTGACAAAGACTTGCAAGGCTATTTAGGCATGGCCTATATAGTGTCACCAAATACATATGCAAGTACTCTCAGAACTTTAATATGTCTCACAAATATCAGCCACAAAGATAGGTTTAAATATATTTAATAATAAATAATAAAAGAACAAGACAATACTCAGAAAACAAACACAGTTAATTCAGAGTTCAACATCACAGGAAATATTTTAAAACAACATTACAGTACAGTCTAACATAAATACAGAAAACATCTAAACTAATCTTTACTATATTCTTATCTATCTCTAAAATAGTTACTATGCCCTAAGTCTTACTTACCAGCAAGTGCAGATGTGGTGATGATGGATGTTTCCAGGTGAAAGACAAAATACAAAATGCATAGTCTCTCCCTGAGAGAGTTCTTAAATTAATATCACATTTTACTGCTGGGTTAACCTGGATGACATCACTTTTTGTCACCTGCCTTCAGTTCCCAGGCTAAAACAAGAAACTAATAGGATTTAACATCTCTGTGAGAAAAATACATATCTCTCAGATCTTTGCAGATCTTAGAAGTCGTAAAACAATAAAACGCTTACAAAGCAAAGCAGAAGGCACCCTAGTTATAGACATCCTGTCTCCTTGCTGCATTGAAACCAACTTTTATAACGATCGTAAAATAATTTAATTTAAACTTATTTTTTTGAAGCTTTGCAAGTTAACTCTGTATGTTCCAGTTTCCACTATTAAAACATACATTTGCACAGGTATATAGTTTATATACATTTCTGTTCTTTTCCAGTAGGGTACACTGTGGACACATCCTTGAAGATCAGTACTGTACAAACCCTGTTCAACACACACTTCTGTACCAATAGTTTAATATACATTTAACATATAGTTCTGTATAAATCATATCAATATTCACAAATGACATAGAATTATTTACTCAATTCCAGATAGCCGGGCTGACAGTGTCACGGTACCCACATTAATTGTATCCACACAAGTTAAATGTATCCAGAGTCTCCAGAGAAGAGATACAGTAGAGAATCGATTATCCAAATGTTGATTATCAGAAATATCAATTATCCGAACACAGCCTTTCAAAGTTTTTTGGGTAGGAAAATTCATGAAGTCTGAATATGTAAACATTTTACTTATTTGCTGTGTGTGTTTATTGAGCTTGTAGCCTGCTCATGTGTGAAAATGTTCTTCATTGTCCACTGGAATCACTGAATGGTTGTAAAGCATGAAGAAAAAACAAGATTTTGCATTTTTTATCTGGTTCAATGTATGTTTGATTATCCAAACAGTTTGATTATCTGAACTACCCTAAATCCCAAATGGAACCATTGATGTTTTATCAAAATAGCCAAAGATCTTTCAGTTTAGTAGGCAGTAACTCTATGAGGCATCTGTTCAGATTTTCTCAGAATATCCAGATTGCCTTTGCTTCATTTGCTAGAGTATATGATTTGTATATCTATGTGCAGCTTAGCTTGTCATGTACTAGCTTTTGTCATAGAAATTTTGTAATGTTTCAAACAATTTCTGTGGATCCATATCAGTAATTGTACACACACATACACACACACACACACACACATGCACATACATAGAGTTACATACGAGAATGCATGCATGCACGCGCGCGCACACACACACACACACACACACACACACACACACACACACACACACACACATACACAAACACACACGCACACAAACATGCACACACACAGAGTTACACGTGAGCATGCATACACACACACACACACACACACACACACACACACACACACACACAAACATACAAACACACAGAGTTACACATGAGCATACATGCACACACACACACACACACACACACACACACACACACACACACACACACACACACACATACAACATTTGGCTGGGCTGCTGTGTGAGCTGTACAACATTGTTACTGCTGTTCCTAACTGTTATTTACTGTAATGGCCGTGACCTAAACCTGTCCCTACTTGTCCAGGGAAGTGATTATTTCTCTTATTGACTTTGATACTGTTTACTGTGCTAAGTGATTTCTGTTTAGTTAGACCACTTAGAAATAAATCCATCTTTTAAGAGAAGGTAAATACATTTTCTGCTGTTCTGATTGTCCGCACATACAAGGCATACAAATAAGTAGTTTTCTGATTGTTTGTTAGCCTTCTTCTGTATCTGTTATAGTAATCCATTTGACTGGACTGCTCTGACCTGTGCAAAACCCAGTGACAGGGTACTCCATATTTGAAAGTCATCTACAACCTCTGGAGTCCCTATAGTATTCTCCCCATACAGTGAACTGTGATCCTCATTGAGTTGCACAGTTGCTCAGTCCTTGACATAGCATAGTCTGGGGGCATCTTGCTATATTAAGCTGCAACCTTTGCCTCCTATTGAATGAGCAAATGTTTACTGCACCAAAGTGTGCCCTTTCACATCTCTCACTGTATAGCATCACCTTCCTCTCATTAAGACTTGGCAGTGCAGAGGATAAAACAGGTAAATATCTTTAATCCTAATTTATTGGCAGTCTCTATCTGCTAGGTACATAGGTTATAAAAAGCCTACTTTATGTATATTTTTCTCTTTTAGGCTGGATATAGCCGGCAATCTTTCTGCTATGCACACCCATTTTATTGATAAATTCCCTTGCTACGTACATAATGGATAAAAATTCTACTGCACTAGTATTTTTTTTTGATTAGGCACATATTAATGCCTAGAATGGTTAAACACTCTAGCTTGCCTCTTATATACTAGTTTCTAGAAAAAAGAAACCATAAGCTTCCCTTAATACATGTGTTGTCAACTTATTAGCAGCAGGCATTTTGAGACAGTGTACAACCTCCCTTGTTTTTATTGGCAGCCATTTGCTTTTACTAAATACTGACATTACATGTAAAAAGAGTAGATCCTTGATAAATATGGAGGTTAATCTCTCATCAGGACATGTAAATTCTCTCCAAATTGTCAGTATCTAGATCCACTACATACTAGTATGTTACTACAAAACAATAGGCCTTTTAATGTTGAGGTACATAGGAGCTCTTCTCCTGAACCCTCAAAGGCCTCTGTGGCCTAAACCTGATGTACAAATTCCTCAGCAGTGCAAAAACACCCCACCAGCTGCATATATACTCTATCCAATACAAATATTGCAAAGAGGTGTCAACAAACCTTTAAGGGTTTTTGGACCTACTATTGCACAAAGAAATGTCCTAGTCATAGTTTACTCCATAGTAGGACACACAGATGCTCCACTTACCAGGATAAACAAGGAAACGGTGAGGATGGCTGTCTCTCAGGTGCCACGATTCGACAAGTTACTAGAGCATTCGAGCCCAATCACTCATAGTACACATACAACACAGTCATTGTTCATGTGTAGGTGAATGACTCAGCACACATCCTTACATTATATAAAGAACAATATGGTTGATCTGTATGAGTATGCATCCATAGGGTCATGGGATCATAAGATTATTGGAGGTTACTAGGCAAATGGCCCTACAGCCTTTTTAGGCCTAGCTATTCATGCTCCAGTTTTCCCCAGTAATCAATGCTCAATCAGTGACCAAGGACTAGAATGGCTTTGGTAAATGCCTGTGCCTTATGGCATCTGCAAACTGACCTCTTCATAAGAGACAATGGAGAAAAGCCACGTCTGAATTTGAATTTCCCATCCATTGGTACAAATTGCATTTGAATAGACTTCACATGAATATGGAGTCTGTTCCAGAGAAGGGTTAACCTCTGCGACACATACCTGTCCCACCAACAGACAGGTCACAGTCAAGGTTTAGATCTTTAGACTGGGTAATTTTAGCACTGTTTGTTTTGTGAATGTGTAGTAGATCCATTAGGGTTGTATCAGAGAATGCTTATTAGGCTGGGTATAGATCACTCCTTAGTAGTCTGTATGAGACCGAGTAAATGGACAGGGCTTTAAGGCAGGCCACATAAGACATGTTATTTATGCCCTGTATTCTTTTAGTGAGGAACTTCTGTGGCCATTGCAGCTGTTGCAGGTGCCTGGTCAGGTACACGTCGAAGGGTGCATTGTACTCAATTATCTAATGAGGGCTGAGTATAGTGGGACTGTAATCTCCTTAGATCTGGATGCCATGCCCTTACTTGTAAGTTGTGGCATGCAGAAGGATTTTGTCACCATCATGGACACATGATGATCAAAATTCAGGCTACTATCAACCTGAGTTCCCAAGTCTCTTACCACTGGGTCTACTCTTAGGGAGGTGGTATTAATGTTATAATTTGCAGGATGGTTATCTTCCCAAAGGCTATAATTATGTAGTTTTTGCACTGAACTTTAGGCCATGGCTTTGGGACTAACTTCTGATCCTCATGTAGACTATGACAAAGTCATACTGGCACTAGTGGTTCAGTGTCCTATGTCCATGTGTGATCTGTCAGATTATTGTCCCTCATAAGCAACTAACTGTGAATGTCACTATCCTGGTGAAGCAACTAACTGTGACTGTCACTATCCTGGTGACTGAGACATCAGTGGCTCTTGCAACAGAGTCTCCAATAACCAATATGTTGGACTGTGTGGTAGTTTGCCTTAAGGGTTTAGAGGTTGAGACATTGTGAGATGTGGTTGTGTGTCTTCTGAGGAGTGCTGTTTTTGTAGAGCTTTCAGAGAACAGTGTATGGGACACTTATGAGGTTTGGGCAGATTGCATTTAAGAGTCTCAGCATATGTGAGTTTGTGTCTGATCCATAGTAGTTTTAGTGTGTGTTGTTCACTGGCAGCCTGTTTGGAGAGATCAGTGTCTGTATAAAAGAGCTTTGCCTCCAAAGACATATTATAATTACATTTCTCACATACTTTGTTAGTCTGTTTAAGAGTAAGGTGGTTGTCAGCAAAAATGAGATGACTGCTACATTGTTACAAGATGTAGCAGTAGGCTGGCTACAGAGACAATTGGAAAATGCACATCCATGGTTGTAATTCCTGTTCCTTTGTGATCTATGAGGTGCAGTGCAAGAGGGGTTTGTAACTAATTTAATTTGAGTTGTTGGGCTTGTGGGAAGACGTCTGGGGTTGTTCTAAAGCAACACTCTTGGAATAATGCTTCTCAGTGAACAAACTAGCTGATCTACACTCAGATAGATACTTGAGAAAACAGCACAGGAAGTTTTATATGGAAAATTACAACTCTAGGTGTCTGCATCTATGGAGGGCTCTGCAAACCACTGATGCACAGCTCAGTACAGAGTATAGGAGATGGGTTAGACAGTAATCCAATCAGCAAACTGTAAAACAATGCAGTATAATTTTTATATCTATCTAGCTGTATAAGACTCAGATCATGCAGCAATTAACAATTTTCTCACTATTGTGATTGAACCTACAAGACTAAGATCTCCAGACCAAGTAAAATACAAACAATAAAAATACAGTAGAAATGTAATAATTGAGGTTTAGATCCTATAGCAATTCACAATTCTCCTAGTACTGTTAGGGATACTATAAGACTAAGGCCTCCAGACCAAGTAAAATACAAACAATAAAAATGTTGTAAAAATGTAATAAATGAGGCTGAGATCCTGCAGCCAGTCAGAAGTCTCCCACTAATGCTCAGGATACTACAAGACTAAGGTACAAACCAAGTTAAAAATCCAAACAGTTGACTTTTGGTTAAAAGAGGGGAGAATAATGCAGAAAAGAACAATATACAATTCAGATTAACACTGAGTATTTCAATGTGTACTAAATGAAATGGGATAACATTAAACAGAGTCTAACTCAATCTTTAAGAGTCTAATAGGAGAACCTTATCAATAACCGGTAGAATTAGCATTGGGAGAGGCTTCCATTGTTTAATTTACAGTAGGAGTTGGCAGTTAAAAAGTCACCAAGTTTAAAAGCACATCAAGAACTAGGCAGGTGGGTAGGAAATTCCAAAAACTGATGCAGTCAAACAGCAGCTGTAAACTCAGAGCTCTTGTAGCTGAACAAGAATGTAAACATTTCACAGCTCTTTCTAGTCAGTCAATGAATGCAAAAGGAATGTTTCCTAAATGACCCTAGCCAACAGCGTTTAATACTCTAAGAAAAAAACTTTGCAATAAAACCAAACAAACAAAAAAAAAACTGCAACAAACAGTAATATAATAAGACCAAAATCAAAAGTGATGGAAATATCCAAAGCTTAAATATGGAAAATCGAAAATCATGCAGTCGAGCCACAGTTGTGAACTCAGAGGTCTTGTAGCCGAAGAGGAATGTCGGCATAGCCGACTATGCAAGCAATCTTGAGCAGCTGGTCTACCATTGCTGAGAACGTTGCCACAATATAAACAAAGGATTAGTGACTTTCATGACTAGCTTAGTGGTTGGCATTAATCTAGGAGAGTCCCATGTATATCTGCATTGAAGGAGATGGTTGGCAGTCCTACCTGGTTTGCAAGGAAGCTCTGCACCTCTCATTAGGGCTTTTATATATTGGTGAAGATGTTGTCCACCCCAAGTGCTTTTTTAGGTAATGCCAATTTGCTTCATGCACTAATCTAACTAAACCAAATCACAACAGTATGAAAGTAACACTACTCAATGCTAGATGTTTCAGGAATAAATTGCCCTAACTAGAAAGCCTTCTGACCCTAGAAAATATTGACATCTGCATCATCACTAAACGAAGACTCCAGTGCAGTGATAACAAACCCTCCCTACCAAGACTGAGTGCCTGCACTCATACAGACCCTCTGCTGAAGCTAGCTGTGTTGCTGGTTGGGGTGGTGGTGGTGAGTCCATATTCCTCCACAACTCCATCACATCCAGATTTAAATGGCAAGATAATGACCTGGAACTCCTGCTCACCCTAATAATTATCAGTAAGATCCCATACTGTATCCTAGCTATCCACAGAATCCCTTCTATAACATCCACAACCCACAAGGCATAACTAAACAATCCTGAGTACCTTGTTATTTAACCAAACACTATTGTAAGTGGGGATTTCAATGATATATGTATGAATTGGAAGACCTACACTACTACAAGTATATACAAGTAGGTTCATGGGTGATTACTAGGTTAATGACCCTAAAGGGCATTTTTAAAGCATAGCCATGCATGCCAAATATGTTCAACAGGTTTTGATACCCCTTATGTTATTGGGGGTACAGCTTGGGTATGGTTGATTGAGCATTTTCCATCTTCCTGTTTCTAATAGGTATATATAGGTGACAGGCCAGGGATAAATTTATGAATTTCCATCCACTGATCCAAGTTGCGCTTGAATAAGTGTAAGAAAGAACTCAACTTCACATGAATGAGAAGCATGTTGCAGAGAAGGGGTAGTCTCTTGGACACATACCCGTCCCCCCAGCATCTTTTTACTTTGCAGATAAAATTTAAGCCTCTAAATTAGGTGTTTCTAATGTCATTTATTTTGTGAATGTGCAGCAGGTTCATAAACACTGGATCAAAGGATGCTTTGAAGGCTGGCCATAGATTGATTCTCAACATTCTGTAGAGGCTGAGTACAAGGATAAGGCTTCGGGGCAGTCTGCTTAGGCCATGTTGTCAACACCATGTATTCCTTTTGTGTGGAACTTCTGTGGACACTCCAAATGTTGCATATACCTCGTCAGGTACATATCGGAAGGGGCATTGTATTCAATGATTAGTCCATTCCAGATTTTGCATATCCCTGGTCAGGTACATACCAGAAGGGGCATTGTATTCAGTAATTAGTCTAATGAGGGCTGCGTACAATGGACCAATGGCATCTCTGAACCTAGCTGCCATACTTTTGCATGTAAGTTGAGCAACACTAAATTATTTCCTTACTACAGCAGACACATGATAGTCAAAGGCCAAGTCACTGTCTACATATGTTCCCAAATATCTGACCACAGGGTCAACTCTTTTGGGTGCATCATCAAAGCAATAATTTCAAAGGAGGGCTGTCTTTCTAAAATATACTATCATATATTTTTTGGCATTGAGTTTCAGAATGCAACTCTAGCACCAGTTACTAGTCTGGCCTTCTTGGAGGATATTTGTACTTTTGGGGGATTCTGTAATTGCACCTATTTTATTTATTTTATTATTTTTATTTTATTTACATTTGTTTACTGGGAAAGTCCAACTGGACCAGAAGCCCATTTTCAGTGGAGGCCCGGGAAGAAACGCTCCACAGAAATACAAGCAATATACAATAATTAGATTAGTACAATAGTATACATACAGTAAGATGCAGAATACATATCTTCTAGTTAGTCTATACAAAGTAGTATTCAATACAGTTTTCTAGTAGATACAGGTTCAAAAAGAAAAACACACAAGCATTTCAGTGAAGATCACTGTGAGAAAAATAAAATTAGTATTGTGTACATATTAAATAATAGTTATGAACAAATGAGATTTCCTTCCTGCATGAAAGTCTGTGATCTTGTTAACTAAGCTTCTAAGGTTCATGTTAAGAATGAGAAGGTCTGTAGTTTTAATATGAGGAAGAAGTGGAATGGTAGCCATGATGGTATGTTGTGCAGTATGTGGCCCGGGATTGGGGTGTATATCACCACTATGGAGAATCTGTGATAATATACATGGTGGCTGGGGATTGGGGTGTATATCACCACTATGGAGAATCTCTGATAATATACATGCATGTTTGTGTGACAGTTTGAGAGTATGTGAAGGTGTTTGCTGAAGTGGTTAGTGAGATTGCTGACACCACATGTTTGAAGTGGAAGTATGCAACAGGTGTGTGATTGTAGAGTTGGGAGGAGATGGCACTGTAGTAAAGTGAGGAGTGGAAGGTATTAGTATAATATGGTGTGGGGCTATGGACATGTAAATGTAGGTGACTGTAGGATGTTAGATCGTATGCAGATAGCAGTGGGGTATAGTGTGGGCAGGAGAAAGAGCATGGTGCATATTCTTTTTAAAATCTAGGTTACATGGACGGTGTGATGAAGATATAAGGAAAGAGGGGTGTTGGTGTAGTGTGGTGGGAATAGAGTGATTAAGGACAGTTGCAGTTAAGTTTTGTGTGAGGAGAGGAAGGGGTGTTACAAATAGAGTATTGGTTAATTGAGGTGTGATCGGCAGTTGGAGGGTGATTCTTGATTGGGGTAGTTAGGGGAATGGTTAGTGTTGGTATAAGTCCAGATGATACAGGGGTTGGTGGGAATGGGGGTAGGGTAGAGGAGTGGAGTGAGCCAAGCATAGAGAGGGAGAATGAAGCGGGCTGGCCCCCCTTACATAAGAGTGCAAAGAAAAACTATCAGTATGAGAAGTGGAAGCCTTGGAGCTGTAAGGTAAGTGAAAGCAATGAAGAGTGAGAGGCAGAAAGGTAGGAGTGTGAGTAGTTAGTTTCAGAAACACTACTTTTATGGCCTTGTCACAGTTTCAGAAACACTACTTTTATGGCCTTGTCACAGTTTCAGAAACACTACTTTTATGGCCTTGTCACAGTTTCAGAAACACTACTTTTATGGCCTTGTCACAGTTTCAGAAACACTACTTTTATGGCCTTGTCGCAGTTTCAGAAACACTACCTTTTATGGCCTTGTCGCAGTTTCAGAAACACTACTTTTATGGTCTTGGTGTGTAAGTAAAACAAAGGAAGGCAAATCTATCTGGGGACAAAATACACAAAGTAAATAATACTAGCCTTACTTTACAAGAATTCAATGGGGAGGCAGATTTATTTGGGACAATATGCGGCAAGTATATTGGTAGCTGTGCCACCTAGTGGCAAAAGGCAAAGCTATAGTTGCCTGGGGGGAGTCCTTGCAGGTGTGCATGCCGGCCAGAGCAATGTTTAAAAAATAACTAGTAAAAAGTAACAAATTTGCTATAAAAAGAAATGTACATAACCAGTCACAGTGTTTAAAACATAACTATTAAGGACCAAATCTGCTAATAACAAGACCGGTAAACATCCAGTCACCTTTGCAGATTTGTCTGGTTGGTGTCCTTATTAAAAAGTGTTATTCTTGGCTTGAAATAACTGTAGGGAGAAACCGGACCATAGCAGTGGTTTTATTTGGCAATGTTGCAGTTGCTGGGGGGGGGGGGGGGTCATGAGCTGCGATGATACAGGCAGACCAAGTGTGCTGTAAAAAATAGATAATACGTGACGTTAGGAATATGGCTAGTTATTACAATGTGCACAACACCTCAGTGAGCAGTAAAGCAAGAGGAGTAAGGTTGAGCTGACTGAGTGTGGATGTATGTTGTTAGGAGAGGTACAAAAGAACCTAGAGAGGCTTTAAGGGGACCTGCAGTGTCTGTGGAGTGAGCATGCAATGACTGAGACAGATAGAAGTTCAACAGACCATAATGTATGGAACACTGACCTCAGAGCTTGTAGTGGATTAGATAACATGCAGAAATTATATAATAGTAACAATAAAACACATACTTATGCAGTCATCTTTACCTAATTTGAAATTGTCTGTGAACTTGGTCAGCCAGAAGCCTTTGACATTGGCCTTGACTTCAGAGGAGTAGATGCCAAAAAAGGAGCAGCCCCAGCATCAAGCCCTGGGAGACCCCACTAGTGACTGGCCTTTTTGTGCAGGTAAATTCACTTATCCCACTTTATCCTGTAAGTGAGACGGTTATCCGGTGGGTGACATAGTGGTCTATACCTAATTTTGTGAGCTTGTATATAATGCCCAAGGGGTATTGTATCAAATGCTTTGGTCAGGTTAAGGTAGGCAGTATGTGCCATTTTGCTGTCATCCATTGCTTTGGAGACCTTCTTGAAGATGTCATTCAGCTTGAGTAGGCATGACTTTGCATATGAGACTAGTCAGTCTTAAAGGCTCTTAGTTTCCCAGGGTCATGGATGACCCAACATTTGCAAAGGGAAACAATTGTAGTCCTTTATTGACTTGGCATGAAGCCTGTTTGGAGGCTCTGGCCCCAATAGGTCATGATTCATGCTGTTAAGGAGGCCTCATAGAATATTATCATCTTTCATCAATGCTGGGTTTTGGGCTTTGGACTGCAGTGAGAGCCTGTTCCCTGGTGATATTTGGAGGAACTATGGTTGAGGATTATTTCTTAAGAAGCATCATGGGGAAAAAGCGGGGTAAAACTGGAGCTAAATTTATTTTTCAGTAGATTTGCTGTATCCTCTGTCTTGGTACAGGTGTCTCCATTTACAATTAGTTTGGCACATTCCCTTTGAGGTTTCAGACATAGCTGAAGAATGTCTTGTGGTTGTCCTTTGCTTGGGAGGCTACTTTTACATCAAATGTAGTTTTGGTAGACTAAATTAGTTCCCTGAGTCACTCATTTATTTTGATGAGTTAGTTCCCTGAGTTGCTCATTTATTTTGATGAGTTAGTTCCCTGAGTTGCTCATTTATTTTGATGAGTTAGTTCCCTGAGTTGCTCATTTATTTTGATGAGTTAGTTCCCTGAGTTGCTCATTTATTTTGATGAGTTAGTTCCCTGAGTTGCTCATTTATTTTGATGAGTTAGTTCCTGAGTTGCTCATTTATTTTGATGAGTTAGTTCCCTGAGTTGCTCATTTATTTTGATGAGTTAGTTCCCTGAGTTGTTCATTTATTTTGATGAGTTAGTTCCCTGAGTTGCTCATTTATTTTCTGATGAGTTAGTTCCCTGAGGTGCTCGTTTATTTTGATGAGTTAGTTCCCTGAGTTGCTTGTTTATTTTGAAGAGTTAGTTCCCTGAGTTGCTCATTTATTTTGATGAGTTAGTTCCCTGAGTTGCTCATTTATTTTGATGAGTTAGTTCCCTGAGTTGCTCATTCATTTTGATGAGTTAGTTCCCTGAGTTGCTCATTTATTTTGATGAGTGAATTCCAAGTTGCTCGTTTATTTTGATGAGTTAGTTCCCTGAGTTCCTCATTTATTTTGATGAGTTAGTTCCCTGAGTTGCTCATTTATTTTGATGAGTTAGTTCCCTGAGTTGCTCATTTATTTTGATGAGTTAGTTCCCTGAGTTGCTCATTTATTTTGATGAGTTAGTTCCCTGAGTTGCTCATTTATTTTGATGAGTTAGTTCCGAGTTGCTCATTTATTTTGATGAGTTAGTTCCCTGAGTTGCTCATTCATTTTGATGAGTTAGTTCCCTGAGTTGCTCATTTATTTTGATGAGTTAGTTCCAAGTTGCTCATTTATTTGGATGAGTTAGTTCCCTGAGTTGCTCATTTATTTTGATGAGTTAGTTCCCTGAGTTGCTCATTTATTTTGATGAGTTAGTTCCCTGAGTTGCTCATTTATTTTGATGAGTTAGTTCCCTGAGTTGCTCATTTATTTTGATGGGTTAGTTCCCTGAGTTGCTCATTTATTTTGATGAGTTAGTTCCGAGTTGCTCATTTATTTTGATGAGTTAGTTCCCTGAGTTGCTCATTTATTTTGATGAGTTAGTTCCCTGAGTTGCTCATTTATTTTGATGAGTTAGTTCCCTGAATTGCTCATTTATTTTGATGAGTTAGTTCCCTGAGTTGCTCATTTATTTTGACGAGTTAGTTCCCTGAGTTGCTCATTTATTCTGATGAGTTAGTTCCCTGAGTTGCTCATTCATTTTGATGAGTTAGTTCCCTGAGTTGCTCATTTATTTTGATGAGTTAGTTCCGAGTTGCTCATTTATTTTGATGAGTTAGTTCCCTGAGTTGCTCATTTATTTTGATGAGTTAGTTCCCTGAGTTGCTCATTTATTTTGATGAGTTAGTTCCCTGAGTTGCTCATTTATTGTGATGAGTTAGTTCCCCGAGTTGTTCATTTATTTTGATGAGTTAGTTCCCTGAGTTGCTCATTTATTTTGATGAGTTAGTTCCGAGTTGCTCATTTATTTTGATGAGTTAGTTCCCTGAGTTGCTCATTTATTTTGATGAGTTAGTTCCCTGAGTTGCTCATTTATTTTGATGAGTTAGTTCCCTGAGTTGCTCATTTATTTTGATGAGTTAGTTCCCTGAGTTGTTCATTTATTTTGATGAGTTAGTTCCCTGAGTTGTTCATTTATTTTGATGAGTTAGTTCCCTGAGTTGCTCATTTATTTTGATGAGTTAGTTCTCTGAGTTGCTCATTTATTTTGATGAGGGAGTTCCCTGAGTTGCTCATTTATTTTGATGAGTTAGTTCCCTGAGTTGCTCATTTATTTTGATGAGTTAGTTCCCTGAATTGCTCATTTATTTTGATGAGTGAGTTCCCTGAGTTGCTCATTTATTTTGATGAGTGAGTTCCCTGAGTTGCTCATTTATTTTGATGAGTGAGTTCCCTGAGTTGTTCATTTATTTTGATGAGTGAGTTCCCTGAGTTGCTCATTTACTTTGATGAGTGAGTTCCCTGAGTTGCTCATTTATTTTGATGAGTTAGTTCCCTGAGTTGCTCATTTATTTTGATGAGTGAATTCCCTGAGTTGCTCATTTATTTTGATGAGTTAGTTCCGAGTTGCTCATTTATTTTGATGAGTTAGTTCCCTGAGTTGCTCATTTATTTTGATGAGTTAGTTCCCTGAGTTGCTCATTTATTTTGATGAGTTAGTTCCCTGAGTTGCTCATTTATAGGTTCATAGGTTCATAGGTTCATACTAGGCTATCTGCCCAAGGGCATTTATAAGCCTAGCCCATAGTTATGTGGCTTTCGCCACCCCTTTCGTTTGAATAAAAACTATGCCTATCATTTTGCTGTGCCTCTGTCAAGCAGTGACACTGAAGTAATCCCTGGGGTATATCTGCAATCTCCCATCCATTGGTCAAGATTCCTCTTGAACAAGGCCAGAGAGGTGCTCTGCCTCACATGTACCGGGATTTTGTTCCACAGCATAGGGAGTCTCTGGGTGATGAATCTGTCCCTCCAGCACGTTCTATTTGTAACCGTGTCAAGGTTTAAGTCTCCCGCCCTTGTGGTTCTGAGGGATCTAGATTTTTTGAGGTGAAGCATATTCATCAAATCTGGGTTTGACATGGCCTTATATGTCAGGCACAGGTCACCTCTGAGCAAGCGGTATGAGACTGAATAGAGCTGGAGTTCTTTCAGTCGGGCAGCATAAGACATATTTTTGAGACCCTTTATCCTTTTGGTGAGGAACTTTTGGGGCCTTTCAAGCTGCAGCAGGTGTCTGGTCAGATACATTCCGAATGGGGCATTGTACTCAATCATAGGTCTAATAAGTGATGAGTACATTTATTTTGATGAGTTAGTTCCCTGAGTTGCTCATTTATTTTGATGAGTTAGTTCCCTGAGTTGCTCATTTATTTTGATGAGTTAGTTCCCTGAGTTGCTCATTTATTTGATGAGTGAGCTCCCTGAGTTGTTCATTTATTTTAATGAGTTAGTTCCCTGAGTTGCTCATTTATTTTGATGAGGGAGTTCCCTGAGTTGTTCATTTATTTTGATGAGTTAGTTTCCTGAGTTGCTCATTTATTTTGATGAGTTAGTTCCCTGAGTTGCTCATTTATTTTGATGAGTTAGTTCTCTGAGTTGCTCATTTATTTTGATGAGGGAGTTCCCTGAGTTGCTCATTTATTTTGATGAGTTAGTTCCCTGAGTTGCTCATTTATTTTGATGAGTTAGTTCCCTGAATTGCTCATTTATTTTGATGAGTTAGTTCCCTGAGTTGCTCATTTATTTTGATGAGTGAGTTGCCTGAGTTGCTCATTTATTTTGATGAGTGAGTTCCCTGAGTTGCTCATTTATTTTGATGAGTGAGTTCCCTGAGTTGCTCATTTATTTTGATGAGTGAGTTCCCTGAGTTGCTCATTTACTTTGATGAGTGAGTTCCCTGAGTTGCTCATTTATTTTGATGAGTTAGTTCCCTGAGTTGCTCATTTATTTTGATGAGTGAATTCCCTGAGTTGCTCATTTATTTTGATGAGTTAGTTCCGAGTTGCTCATTTATTTTGATGAGTTAGTTCCCTGAGTTGCTCATTTATTTTGATGAGTTAGTTCCCTGAGTTGCTCATTTATTTTGATGAGTTAGTTCCTGAGTTGCTCATTTATTTTGATGAGTTAGTTCCCTGAGTTGCTCATTTATTTTGATGAGTTAGTTCCCTGAGTTGCTCATTTATTTTGATGAGTTAGTTCCCTGAGTTGCTCATTTATTTTGATGAGTTAGTTCCCTGAGTTGCTCATTCATTTTGATGAGTTAGTTCCCTGAGTTGCTCATTTATTTTGATGAGTTAGTTCCCTGAGTTGTTCATTTATTTTGATGAGTTAGTTCCGAGTTGCTCATTTATTTTGATGAGTTAGTTCCCTGAGTTGTTCATTTATTTTGATGAGTTAGTTCCCTGAGTTGCTCATTTATTTTGATGAGTGAGTTCTTACCTTGCAGTGCATTGCATTTCCTATCTCGGTCATGATTTTCTTCATTTTGTTAGACCGTCTATACAATATATTGATGCTGGAATTCCAACAGAGCAGCTTGTTTTTTTTTTTTTTTTTTTTTTTTTTGTTTTTTTTGAGTTTGTCTTGTGATTATTTTGGATAGGGCCTGACAATGTGCAGGGTACTTCCTTGTCAGTTTGAAACACTGTCACACTGACTTACTCCTGAATCTATTCAAACTTGGCCTCTCAAATGATGTCATGCGAGAGGCATGGAAAACAGCTGTGGTCATTCTCCTCCAAGAGGATGTCTCATCCATTGATTCTGGTCACTATAGACTAATAATCCTCACCAGTCTTATTTATATGATAATGAAACACATCATTATGTACTTCATAAAGATATATTGGCAGCTAACAATCATTTAATTCAAATCAATATGAGAGTGTGAAGCAAAGATCTTTCCACCGATACTATTCCATACTCAGGCATTGTAGACAAACTAATCAACCTAAATATAAAACTTTAAGTAATTCTTTGGATAGCAAACTGGTTCACAGACAGAACCCAACAAATTAGGATAGCAGGTGCATGCTCGTCTTTATAAGGCTCGTTACGAGTGAGCTCCCCGTGGGATCAGTACTGGGGTTTCTCCTGCTTGGTATTTACTTCTCTGATGTCACTAGGCTCCAGAAGACCAAGTCTGCAGATGACTGCAAACTTGAAGTGATCATCAGGTTTCTGGAGGACTCCCAGAGTCTACAAAAAAGGACTAACATATACACACAAATGTTGCTAGGACCACAGCCTAAAACTAAATGCTTAAGTGTAGTATCGCATCCTTTGGAAAACACAAGCACCCATGCATCTGCCATATAAACAATACCCCTTCTCAAACTGATATAGTTATTAAGTGTATGTGTTATTATGTTATTAAGTTATTATGTGTACCATGAACTCACCTACACCCACCGTTTATCTATGGTTATTAGCCTAGGTTGATTGCCAAAGGGCAAAAGGCATATTTCTAGGTCCAAGTATGTTATTATCCCTCTGTATTCCTACCTTATTAGGCCCATAACAGAATATAATGTTTCTGTCAGCATGTATCTGTCCAGATACATGATCTGACTTGAAAGATTTCAACATTTCTTGACTAAGACAATTAAAAGCTAGCGTTCAATGAACAATGCAGAATGACACTTTAAAGCTCTGCCTCTCCTTTTAGCTTTGTACAGACTCCAAAGGTCTGCCTAGCCGACAAGATTTCAAATAACCCTATCCTGTGTGACTTCATACAGATTTGCAAAACCTGTAACATCACAAATACCCATAAAAAAGACCTAAGCATTCACTGCAACAGAAACAGAACCTGCTGGTGAGAAAGCTATCTCTCTCAATGAATGCATCTCTCAACTGTACAGACTTCCGCAGAATGTCTGGATTTTTGGCTTATATTTTTGGCCTGTTCCTCTATTTTCCTGGAAAATCACTGGGATGATCTCAGGATTGTAGTCACTAAATAATGACATACATTTGAGTTTCAGACTTCAAATCCGTCAGAAAATGTATATTAAAACAAATCCTGTTACTCTAGCAACTTTCTTATAAGAGCAATATTTAAAATATGTCCCTATTTGTACCCCCATTTTGTCAAGCTTTGTACAGATTTTTTGCATTAAGAGGTTGAGAGGTACGAGTCCCAGAAAAGACTTTGTCTTCATATAAGAAAAAAGAAGCACACTAACCCTCATAAACACACCCTAAACAAATGAATAGGTCACCATAAATAATCCTCAGTCTAACCCCATAATCTCTCATGAAAGGGGTAACAAGTAATGGGGATTGCACTGGCTAGGCTACTAGTGATCTGCGTGATCAACTGCCAATGAAAAAAGCACACACACTACACATACACACACACAAACACAAATCTTCATACACAAACATTTATATGTGTACATATCTGCATACCTCTCAACCTCTTAGAGCAAGAAATCTAGACAAAGCCATTAATAATGGGGAGACAAAGGCACAAAAATAGGGACAATTTTTAAATATTGCTCTTACAAACATAAAACACTCATAGAATAACAGGTTTTGCATTAGCATGCATTTTCTAAAAGGTATGAAGTCTGAAACTCAGATGCCTGTCATATTTTGACTTCCATTCTCAATGCCAATGATTTGCCAGAAAACCAAAATTTTATGAGGAACAGACCAAAAATATGAAGCAGAAATCTGGACATTCTGCAAAAATCTGTACAGCTGAGAAGTATTTTTATCTGCCTCATCAGTGTGTTTCAAGTATGCCATCAATCTTAACAAATAAACCACTTGGTAATGTTTATAGTATCTGTACCTGCCTTTTGAATGCAGAGACAAAATCTTGAGAAGGAGTCACTGTCTTTTAAAAGAAATTAGAACAGTTTCAAAAATGCTGTACCTGTATCAGTAGTATAGTAAACACACCACACACCTAGCAAGGAAACAATGTGAGAATGTGTGAGGAAAGCAAAAACCTGGCTGCCAGCATGGACGATAGAGATGATAACATCAAATGTTAGTTATGCAAGCAGAAAGATATCTGCATTTAGGTGATAAAAAGAGACAGAAAACATTGTTCTGTTTTAAAGGTAACTGTGCGGACACAGATAGTGAGGGGAGCTGGACACTTTACCCACTGCTGCCTAGCCCCTACCTCCTGAGGTATTTATTTTTTTATTTATTTACATATTTATGTTTTGATGTGTCCTCAGACTTTTGATTGAATAGTATTCCCTTTCACTTGGAAACTATTATTATTTTAATTCAAAGATGCAGCAGAACTTCTATGAAATGTATTGTAGCATTTAATATAAATTGATTTGGATTATGGCCCTGCCCACAGCAAAACAATAAACTAATGCTTTAACTGACTGATGTTCGATAATTAGAAAGGCAGTGTCTTACATACAGGAATATATATTAATATGCCGCTATCATCACAGAGACAACCGACTGACATTGTACGCGTTTAGTCATCTCTTCAGAATGGAGATACAAAATTGTTGTGCTTTGAGAAATGTTGTAACATTGACAAGCTCATCTGGCTTTCCTCCAGCTGTTACTCGTTGTTTTCTTAACTATTCATGCGATAAGCCCAAAGTAAGCTTTCAGCACTTTGTCTGCCATTTATTTATGTCTGCTGCTATATCTGAAGCAGCGATCATGAAAACTATTAACTTTTAAAAAAAAGTCTCTGCAGTTTCTACAAAATCATGTTATGCAGTGATTTTAACCCCATCTCAAATGAACAGTACGCCTATGATGCCCAACATTTACCATGCTATAAAATGTATATACAATTCTACAGTTAGATGCAATTGGGCAGACCCTGGCGAGTGAGACAAGTCTATTTTTTCCTACATATTATTTTGGTTGCTATTATTCATATAAGCCTCTGGCAGCTGGTATTCAGTTAGATGAGACGCTCCCAGGCTGTGTCGACTGTGCTTAACTTTCTCTGAGACCTGATTTATCTATCATCACCACTGCCAGCAGTAGGTGCTTCCCTTTCCTGTTACTGATCTAAAAACAGAACCTATGGGTCATGCAGAGCTCTCAATCACACAATCAGGGCTGCATTCTTTGTCTAATTATGAATACTAGCTCTGTTATGTTGTGACTATCCAGTGTTTTATAGTGCTATATGCTTTATCATTATTTTTATTAAAAATGCTTAGAACGTTTGAAACAAGAGCCTCAAACCAAATAACAATGCTATAATGAGGAAACATGCATACATTTACTGAAACAAGCAAAAGTGCAAAACAAAGTGTACTTCTCTTGTAGACAACTTTGTGGACATATTGGACTGACAGGACAGCTGTTGGAGTGTGAATTCACAAAGGTGCTCAAGTGTCACACACATAATAAAAAAGTAAAGTAAAAATATTGATCTAAAGGATTGAAAATCAAAATATAGTGCAACTGTGTAAGTAAACTTACCATTACAGTAGGTGTTCAAATGATCACTGCTGCAGTACCCTAAACTATATGGATTATATCCTGCATAGGATTTAACAGCCATCTAATTTCCAAAGCTTCAGAGCACCTTTCTAATGCCCAGACTGCTAGTCAACTTGAGCAGAGCTGACTAAAAGACTGCTTTGGGTGCCAAGCCCTGAAAAGCTTTCATACCAGTGGAGAGAGGCAGTCTGATCCCTGACAGGACATTGGTAGGAACAACAAAAAAAAAATGTCCACACCCTGTAATAAAAAAATACACACTGAAAAACAAGGGGAGGGAAGGAGTAGCTATTGCAGTAGTGATCATTTGAGCACCTACTGTTATAGTAAGTTTACTTACACACCTGCACTGTTTTCTTCATATTGATCAGTGCTGTGTAGCCTAAGCTAAATGCGTAGGTTACCATGGTTTGCAACAATTGGGAGGTGGAAGAAGAAGCTTCCAGGAGCCCCTGGGGAATGGTCCTAGCAAAGTCTTACCTAAACCCGAAGAAGAAATCTAGCTTGTAGTGCTTTGCAAAAGTAGGTACAGAGAATCAATTTGCTTATTATAGAATACTTTTAGAGTCCAAGCCTTTCGAAAAAGTCACAGATGAAGCCAAGGTCCCAGTACAGTGTGCCTTGACCCTGTCTGGAATAGTTTTACTGTGGTGTAAATAACAAAGGGTAATATCCCATTGAAACCATTTGGAGATTGTCTGCTTCAACATTGGTGGTCCCTTTTTCTTACCATCACAAGAAATGAACCAACTGATGAGAAGTTCTGAAAGATTTTGTTCTGTCAGAACAGCATCTGAGTTGTTTGTAGACATCCAGGATATGAAGTATCTTTTCTCCCTCATTTTTGGGTTCAGGAAAGAACACAAGGAGATGGATAGTAATCTCAGATACCACTTTAGGTATAAAAGAATGATTACTTTTCAAAGAAACCCTCTCTCCTGGGAAAAGGAGATAAAGCTGACACACACCATAAGAGCTTACAACTCAGATACCCTTCTATACAGGTGATACTTCGTTGGAACTGAAGTTTCAGACATGTGACTTGTATATTGTTTTTGATTGGTCCTTTTAATTTAAGAAGCTGTATAAGTTTGTGAATGAGTTTTACGTTTGTATATAGTCTGAAGAAATGGACTGTGATCTGTAAAAGCGCTAACCTTTTAATTTCAATGTTTTATTAAATTGTGTTTTATGCTACTATCTTCTGCTGGAGTTCTTTACTAAATGGCTTTATTCAGCTGGGTTTGCCATGCACAGTGATTGCTCCTTTGGTTCTGTATTTACAATAAACACCAGAGTTTCAATCACATGAAATATTAAAATAACACAGATGAACAGATTCACACAGATACAGAAAAACAGTACTTAAC
>NC_056751.1:727128016-727193016 GCF_019279795.1 Protopterus annectens
GGAGAACATTGACATTTGTGCTGTAATGGAGACCTAGTTTAAAGTGGCAGAAAGCACCCCTGTGCTACCAGGCTATAACTCATTCCACACCTTTTGGCCCCAAAACTTAGACCTTAGTTCCAAAGGCGGTGGTGTCTCCATATTCATAAAGGATATGCATACCTCCAGACTAGTAGCCCAGAATAACGCATCTTGAGATACTTCAGGTACAACTAACATTGGGTAAGACGGCGATCCAAGTCAAAGCCTGCTATACGTCCCCAGCCATATCCCTAGAGTCTCACTCCACGTTCCTAAGCACCCTGGAATCTATCAAGGTCCAACCCAACACTCTCATATTAGGGGACTTCAACTACCCCTCCATCAACTTTGAGAACTACTCAAGCACCAATAAACTGGCCCAATGCTTCCTGGAATTCATCAATTCCAATGCCCTGGACCAGCTCATTCTGACCCCCACTAGAGAAAGCAACATCCCTGACCTGATTATTACCAACATGGGCAACCATTGCTCTACACCAGTAGGCAATCCCTCTCTGGTCAGATCTGACCATAAACTAATCACCATGGAAATCCACATCTTACCCACACCCCCCGCAAACGTAACCACCTTGAAAAACTTCTCAAAAGCTGACTTTGGGCTCCTAAAAACAGAGATGGCTAACTTCATGGCACCCATGACATTGGAAAATAGTTGCATGACTCCCAAATCATACACCAATGCTCTGTACAAACATGTGCATAAATGTAAGGAAATAGCCATACCCGACAGAACAAAGATGCTCTCCTCCAGAAAAAGGAAGCCAATCTGATGGTCCCCTGCCATTAATAAACTCTACAACAGAAGGAAGAAACTATTGCTATAAAAGGTGATGTACCAAGTTTGGAAAAACGTCCTTATTAGCCTCAACAAAAAGTTGAGATCCCTCATCAAATCCTCTAAAGCTAGCTATGAAGGCAGAATTGTGGCAGACACTTAAAATAATCACAAAGCCTTCTATAGTTATATCAAGAATCTCCACGGCAATACCCAGATTTGCTCTGAGTTACTGCACAATGGTACCTCCTATACTGAGCCAACAGATATTGCCTACATATCGGTTGACAGATTCAGTGCCAAATGTACCCCTCTCTCCCCCCAAAGGACAAATCACAATACTGGAAGAATGCCAAGCACCCAGCATTACTGCAGCAGAGGTTAAAGCTGCATTGTCCAAGGCCAAGAATACAGCTTCCATGGGACCTGATAATATCCCTGGCTGTGTTCTACATTAACTGCAAAGTGAACTGGCACCACATCACAGTTTAGTCACAGCTTCACCTCAGGCTTTGTCCCTACCAAATGGCGCACTGCTACAGTCATCCCTCTCCATAAATGGGGAGCAACTACAGACCCTGGAAATTATCGCCCCATTAGCCTGACAAGTCTGATATGTAAAGCTATGGAGTGCATCATCATGGACCTGATTAACAAAGATATAGGAAGTCTCCAAACTCTAGACCCCACATAATTTGGTTTTGTAAAAGGGAGAGCATGCCTACTCAACTTGGTTGATTTCTTTGAGTCAGTCACCAGGGCTGTGGATGAAGGTAAGGCAGTGCATACAGCCTACGTCGGTCTGGCCAAGGTCTTTGATACCATTCCTCACTTGGGAATTATTGATAAACTCACCAAACTAGGAATCAACCCCTATATCATTAGGTGGGTTGCAAATTGGCTCACAGTTAGAACACACAGTGTGAAAGTAGTAGACTCCAAGTCAGACTGATGACCAGTCACGAGTGGAGTCCCACAGGGATCGGTCCTGGGTCCGTTCCTGTTCAGCATCTACTTCTCAGAAGTCCAGGCCAATATAAAGGGACTCTGACTGACCATGTTCAGAGATGACTGCAAGCTGGGAGTCATTATTAAGTTCCCAAGTGATGCAGATATCCTACAGAAAGGCCTCACTGAGACCAATGACTGGTGTTGAAACCATGGCCTTAAGCTTAATGCCAACAAATTTGCCATCATCCCTGTTGGTAAAAACTCTGTTCCCATTAATTACCACATCAGTGGGAGCCCACTGAACACTGACGGCATTATAAGAGATCTGGGGACACAGGTTGACAGCAACCTCTCTTTTGACCACCACATTGCCACTGTGGTCAGAAAGTCCCTCTATGTGGCACATCTCATTACCAAGGGTTTTGCATCCAGGAAGAAAACGGTCATTGTCTATCTCTACTCTTTGAGTATAATGCCCCATTTGACATGTACTTCACTAGACACTTGCAACAGCTGTAGAGGCCACAGAAGTACATCACGAAGAGGATCCTAGGCATTAAACACATGTCCTAAATGGACAGACTCAAAAGACTCCAGCTATTCTCTGTCTCATATCGCCTGCTTAGCGGCGATCTTTGCTTGACTTACAAAGCCATGTCTGACCCAGCTCTGTTAGAAATGCTACATCTAAAGATATCCCAATCCCTCTGCACCACACACTCCAGAGACCTCAACCTCCTTAGCACAATCAACAGTAAATGCTGGAGGGACAGGTTCATAACCCAGAGACTGCCCATGTTCTGGAATAGACTTCCCATACATGTCAGGCAGACCAGCTCGCTGTCCCTCATCAAGAGAAATCTTGATGAGTGGATAGGTAATAGAAAGTTCACCCCGGGGATCACTTCAGTGGCTCTACTTGATAGAGGCACTGGGAACTAACATCGGGTGGCATGATGCCAGGGTAATCCTATGGGCTAGGCTTGTAAAGGCTCCAGGGCCATTAGCCTAGTACACGCCTATGAACCTATGAAACAAGGCATGGAAAACTGTTCAGTGTCTTTGCCAATGAACCAAGTTGTGATATAGTAGCAGACAAAGGTGAAAACCTGAAGTTAGGATAACAGAAAATGGATCGAAGTGTGGCAGGATTACTTCAACTTCACCTAGAAAAGGACAACCAAAAGGCAGCTTATGCAAATGACGGAAGCCAGAGTAACAAAAAATAAATAAATAAAAAATAAAATCCAGGATAAAAAATGATCTGAGAGTTAATACTGCAAAAAGAAATAGTCTCAGATTGAAAAAACAATAATGAAGGCAAGACAAATGCTGGATATATTCTGGGAAGTAAAATCCAGAGTCAGGAAAATGATAATAGCCCTTTATCAGGCACTGATAGGGTCACATCTGCTGTACTATGTGCAGTTCTGGAAGGCTTGTAGAGAAAAGTAATTCAGAATACCCGAGTGTGTAGTGAGGAAAGTAATTTAGATGGTAATAAAATGAAAGTTATGACATACACAAAGGTGATTAAAAAAGCTTAACATTTTTCATTAGAAAAGTGGACATGGAGACATACACATGGATATAGAACAACAAAGATGTAAATGTAACAAAATTACAATAAAAAGGAAGGATAAGCAGGAAGGACGGTGAAAGATGGAAAGATTAAGCGAATAGAGTGCAATGATTTATGTATTTATTTACTTTTGTTTACTGGGAAAAGTCTGTCTGGGAACTGAAATGACTATTTTCAACAGAGGCCGGAGGAGAAAAGCTCCAAAATAAGGGCAAAAATACATTTTTGACAATTCAAAAGAAAAATGGTCAACAAACATTATTTACAAAGTATTTCAAAGCAAACAATTAACAAACATTATCTTCAAAGCGTATCAAGATTAAGGAAATGTGTGTTTTCCACATACTGTGAGTCGAACCCAAAATACCATATTAATACAATTGTATAGCATCCATAGTGGACAGAGCTAGGATTGCATACTTCAAACTGTAGGTGCAGTACAGCTGTGTAGTTTATTACTTGCCAGATGATATTTTAGAGTGGATTTGAACTGTTGCATAAACACAAATTTTGCTTTTGCACTTAGACCCCAAATATTTCCAGTTGTTTGAAACATAGATATTCTTAGCAGATGTTTTATTTCCTTCAGGAAGAATGTAAAGTAAAATGTCAGACATCTGCATTCCAAATAGCCTTTACAAAGAATAGTAAAATACAAAAGAGCATGTCTAATCTTATTCTATAACAAATGTTATACGCAGGACTGCAGTTTTAGTACTATAACAAAGTGGTTTACAAGGGTACCAGCATAGTGGGCATGCCTGGCTACAAACATACCTCTCAACTGTACAGATTTATGCAGATTATCCAGATTTTTGCCTCATGTTTTGGTCTGTTCTTTATAAAATTTAGTTTTTCTGGCAAATCATCATCAAAGCTTTCAGGATTGAAATTAGACAATAATGACAGACATTTGAGTTTCAGAATTCATACCCTTTAGAAAATTAATGCTAATATAAAACCTGTTATTCTAGCAACTTTCTACATTTGTAAGAGCAATATTTAAAAATTGTCCCTGTTTTTGGGCCTTAGTTCCCCCATTATTTATGGCTTTATCCATTTTTCTTGCTCTTAGAAGTTGAGAGGTATGGCTACAAACAATATTTGTATTTGCTGTTAAATTTCTTAGCTGGATTTTATCTAAAACAGTTGAAGAGACATAATTGAGGTTAGAAGAAGCAGTATATATTTCATCTAACAGGTTCAGTACAGTTGTCACCAGATCAAAACATCAATCAGAGTTGCTTGGCAGAATGCTCCCACAAGTACTCCACGCTGTTTTACACATAGTGAATCTATGAATCTTTTCTTTCCAGATGATCCACAACTCTGTTGGAGTGTGTTTCTATGATATTTATCACCATTGTGGTGAGACGATCCAGTCTGTAATCCCTTTGTCGGTATTCCTATGTTGAAGTTCCATATGCATGTTTAATTGAAGAAACTGTTTGTTTATTTATTGATCATTCAACTCATATTTATTTATTGTTCAGTCCATCTGGTACCAGTTTACTCCTGCATGGCTTAAATGGATTGTCTGTAATTCTTCAAGTTTGTCTTTGAAGTCTTGTTTTACGCTTGGATGTATAAAATTTAGATGCATTGCTTTAGTACCATCGAACTGTGCAGACTCCTACATCACACACATACTCTTTGTTTATTTTATTATAATTTATTTCGGTGATTTTATCTCCCCGTCATGCACTTTGTGAAGAGGCTGAGGAACTGTTACTTTCTTTCTCTGTCTCTAGCATCAAGAAGTGCTACAGATGTACGACCCTCTGAAAATGTGTCCACATTTCCACCATCTCTTCATCACACACACACTTCTTTTCTAACTTTACTGTTCCTTGTGAATGCTGTGTTTTTTTCTTTTCAGTACTATACCCTTCAAATTCCTTTCCAACTTTCTTTAAAAAGAATGAAGGCTGAAACAAAACCATCGCATGAGTTTCTGGACAGTATTACCACACTTGTTACAGTAACTAAATACTTTTAATTTACATGTATATGGGGATGGGGGCAGCAATGCTACATGGATTATTTTTTTAGAATATTATCAATTTCAGATAGCGCCTTCTGTGTGGAGTCTGCATGTCCTCCCCGCGGTTGGGTGGGCATTCGAAAGACATGCGTAAATGGGCGTGCCTTCGTTGAAGGTTGAACGTCGAGCTGGCACCTCGGCATTTGTGAAAAATCTACTGCCAATCATTAGCGGACCGGAGTCCTGCTGTGGCGACCCCTAACCGGGAAAAGCCGAAAGACAACAACATCAATTTCAGATAGTATAAGACCATTCTGATTGTTATTAATATTCTGATCCCGAGTGGGCCACTGGCCTAGGTCACCTAGAAGATTACTGAATGAACAAATAAATATAAAAGCAAGCAAACAAATAAGTGAATGGAAAATATGTCCTCAAAGTTTGTATCTTTCTGATGGTTATTAATATTGAGAGACAACTGTACCATGTTTAGTTCATACTTTCTTTCATCTGTCCTTCAATCCAGGATTTATCAGTCTTTTACTACTGCAAACTATAAGTGCTAAGTTATGACTTTTTCTTTGTGTATTACATGCAGCCAAAGGAATTAGAAAGGACAAACAACAGAACTGTAACAGCCCTGAACATACCTCTCAATTGTCCAGATTTTCACAGCATGTCCAGTTTTTTGCCTCATATTTTTGGTCTATTCCTCATAAAATTTGTTTTCTGGCAAATCAGTGACATGATCTGAGGATTTAAGTCACTAAATAATGAAATACATTTGAGTTTCAAACTTCATAGCCATCAGAAAATGTATGTTAAAACAAACCCTTTTACTCTAGCAACTTTCTAAATTTACAAGAGCAATATTTAAAATCTGTCCCTATTTTTGGGTCTTTGTTCCCTCATTTTGTCTGGCTTTGCCAGATTTCTTGCACTTGGAGGTTGATAGCTATGGTCCTGAATGTTTCTTGTCAACCTGGTGGCTGTATATAAAGGACAGTGGTAGGCAGTCATGATAATACTTTATTTCTTGTCATCTAGAGGTAATCTGGCAAAAAAATAGGGCTACCAGTCAGATTACTGAGCAGCAGTTTATGGGTCATGAACAAGAACGGTTATAATAGAGCTTACCCTCCGAGTTACTGCTATTACTCGTAAAGAAAATAATATACCCTAAGTCTTACATATTTACAGGGGTTTCTTGTTGGAATCCCATATAAATATCTGTATAAATATGATAAATTATGACTCCAAATTATATTTTTGATTCCTCTTTCACTATTTCTGTCAGCTAATATCTTTGTTGCCTAGGGCCTGGATCTTAGCCTGAAAAGGGGCCACTGGCTTAGGTCATCCAGCAGATTAATGAATTAACAAATAAATATACAGGCAAGCAGAGAAATAAGTGAATGGAAATATGTCCTCAAAGTTTGTCCATACATAGCAGAGAAATACAAAAGAAGAATATCAGAGTAATTTCTTTGAACATTAAACATAGCAACAAATAAAATATGTTTATCTCCAAAAGGTATTGCACCTGTGTTGCATTGTTCTCCTGTTCAATTTCCCTATTTTTTGGATGGGTTCAGATAAATCGAGCTGTATATGCTCAGATGTTTACATGCTTGAACCCACACTCCCAAAAGAGGGAAATCATGAAGTCTGAGTAAAACACCTTAATGAAATATAATTAAATCGAAAACTATTTGGGGTGTACTGCAAGGGAATTTCAATGATGTACCCCCAAAGTAACATAACTATTTTTAAGATTGTATCTACATTTTCAGAACTCTTCTACGGAATTATGTAACCCAGCACCAGAACCACTTGACTCATATCTAGTTCTCTTTTATTCAGTCATCCTGAACCAGACTACAGTCCCCCCACCCATATAAAACAGACACCTTTAAAAATGTATAACAAAAAGTAAACAAACCAGGAACCAGCAAGATGAATGATGAAATCCTTGGTTAATGATGAAAAACACACACTTTATTCACATGAATTGCTCAGTACTCCGTAAGCGCTTTCGTTTAAACTATGTTAAACTTTCTCAGACAATTTAGAATACATTACATCACATCCTTATATATACATCCTGGTTACTTCATTGGGCCCATTATAAATTAATCAATTATATCCACTTTTCTGCTTACTACTGTTATATTATTACAAATACTTTTTTTTAAAAAAGAAAACTTTCTTAAAAACTGAATGCATACTTCTATGACAAAAAAGCAAGAAGTATATACATATAGTGTGCTTATGAATGAATGTGTCATGATAAGGACTTTGGAATGCTAAAACTGTTATATTGAAACATGTTGAAAAACAGTATAATAAGTATGAAATATATATGATATATATAAAAAGTATACTAAATATATAATGACATCAATATATATATATATATATATATATATATATATATATATATATATATGGATCCCTATCACAACACCGACATGCCACAAAGCCGACAACCAAAACACCGACACCAAAAGTCCGACAACACACAATACCGACAACGCACAAAACCGAACACCATAACCCGACACCCAAAATGTAAACTACACATTACACACAACTATACATGCACTAACCTTAACCAAAACCCTAACCCTAAGGTCCGACACAACTGCACACTTACCCTACCCGCACCCTAACTCACTTAACCCACCCCTAAACCTACAGTCCGTCACTATCGCACACATACCCTACCTGCACCCTAACCCTAACTCACTTAACCCACCCCTAAAACTACAGTCCCTCACTATCCCACACTTACCTGTCCACTCCCTAACACTAAATCCCCCACTCTATCGCACACTTACCGAGTCGCGCTCACACCTTCCCATGTCGGTGTACCGTCCTTCGGGATCTCACCTTGTCGATCATCTGCGTCGTCGGTCTTCTCGTCTCCTTCTTTAGAGTGTCGGCCTTCTGGCGTGTCGGTGTACTGAAGGGGACCCGTATATATATATATATATATATATATATATATATATATATAATATACGTGGTATATTAATGAAGAATATATGAATTATTGGATGTTCATCTCATGAAGGATAGAAGTAATCAATCTTATATAGTGGTTATACGCAGAAAGAACTCTTATTCTAATCGCGCCTTACATTACAGTAGTTCCCATCCGGAGCACTAGAAGAAGTCCGTTGTTAAAGGGCAATTAGTAAGGGCAGCCCGGATGGTGACTAATTTAGATCAATTTAAAGAAGAGTGTAATTTCTTGCGTAACATGTTTCTTAATAGAGATTATCCAGAAACATTAGTGGATGCATTAATACAAGAGGTAGCCATTAAGAGAATGAATGGATACTTCAAACCCATGCTAGATAAACAGAATATAGTACAAGATTGCAGTAATTCATCTAATGTTAATACAGTGAACTTAAATAGTGAAGAAAACACTATATTCATAAAACAGTGTATTAATAAAACAGTGTATTCATAAAACAGTGTATTAATAAAACAGTGTATTCATAAAACAGTGTATTCATAAAACAGTGTATTCATAAAACAGTGTATTAATAAAACACTGTATTCATAAAACAGAATGATTTCTCTAGAGCTTTAGTGCTTACATTCTCACAAGACCTTAATATAATTAGAGATATAATAGAAGATTCTTGTTTCGGGAATCATATTAGTTAAAAACCTAGAATAGTTTATAGGAAAGGTAAAAGTTTTAAAGAAATTTTAAAGCAAACAAATCATTCACCTATTCATGGAAACATAGGTGTGTTTAAATGTGGCACATGTCATTGGTGCCATAAAATAAAAATGGGTGAATATTTTTATCTTAGAAAGAAAAAGTTTAATTTACATAGTAAATACAATTGTAAATCTAAAGTGGTTATATATTTAGCTACATGTAATTCATGCCCAATGTTCTATATTGGGAAAACTGAGAGACAGCTGGCCCAAAGAATATATATGAGCATGAATATGCTGTTAAGAAAATCAAATTGAACAATGTTTTAGCAAAACATATTAGTGAACACAAAGATCACCAATTTTGTTTCATGGTCATAGACCACGTAGAAATGGAAGGTAAGAGACCCTGGGGCTTATATTTAGAACTCAAAGAATTAAAATGGCAAATAAGAAAACAAGATGACATTTGGCCTGGAATTAATGAGCGTAGCTCAATAGCCCCAGTATTAAAATTAAAAGCAGTAGAAATAAATAAAATTGGGTGATCTTTACTGTAATACACTATATGCATTAATTACAAATATTTTTAAGTTACACTTTATGTATTTTTAAATATATATATATATATATATATATATATATATATATATATATATATAAATATATAAAGAGTTTTTTTTACATATATTTATACATAAATGCATTTATTTATATATATTTATGTCATTATATATTTAGTATACTTTTTATATATATCATATATATTTCATACTTATTATAATGTTTTTCAACATGTTTCAATATAACAGTTTTTAACATTCCAAAGTCCTTGGGCCGGATTCACGAAGGCTTGCATGGAGTCTAAGAGTAGTGTAAGACTCCATGCAGCCTTCGCGATCCAGGAACAGCCCAAAGTCCGTGTAAGAGACAAGCTAAAACGGCTCTTACACGGAGTGGTGGATAGCTAATCACCTCACTTGCAGCCGAATAGCATGCAAATGAGGATGATTAGTGATCCAGGAAGCCCAGAACAGCCCGTGTAAGAGCCGTTTTAGCTGCAGAAATGTACTCAGTTGACAACTGAGTACGTTTCTGCAAAAACCGCAGTGGAGCCATGTCAGCTCCAAATAAAGGGTGCATATGTGTCAGGCAGCATGCCAATGGCCAAATATGTGGCCATTGGCAAGGTAACCTGATGCAAATATCTTAAAAATATAGCTGCGCTGTATAAAACATAAAAACGAAGGTTATAAACCCACAAATTTGGGTTTTATGCAATACATGGAATGTCAATGCAGGGACCAGCAGACCAAAACCAACATGGCCACCGTGTAGTGGTTGCTAAGGGGGGAAGCTGAGTCTAAGAGATGTAACTAAGCATTAGTAGGCAATCTGATGCAAATGAGTGTTAGGATACTGAATTCCACTGTCACATAGCAAATGAGCACAGTCTGAGTAGTGTAAGAGTTACAGAAGGGGGAGGAACAGAGTAGGAGATAGGTGACATCACAGGGGGGAATGGTAGAAAGAAATGCAGTTCATTGGAGGTCAGAGTTACATGACAGATGTCAGACAGATATCATGGAAAGAGGTGTGCCACTAAATAAGCATGAGAAAGTCAAGAAATGGAAGGCGTACACTGTTGCCTACACCAAAGTTTCTTGCTGGGCGCATGCAAGCGCGTGTCTGCGCCATGAAGCGAGTAAGGCAGTGTGCGCACGTGTAAGGCAGACTGAGCATGTGGGAGCGTGTTGGGAGATGTTTAACACTGTTTGTGCGGGCGTGCACGCGTTTTAATCCGAATAAGCAGATTCTGAACCGTGTAAGCAAGTGTGTGCGCGTGTAAGCCACTGTGAGCATGTTTCTGCTGGTTTGTACATGGCTCCTCCCTGAGGAAACAGAGAGGAAAAAGGAAGCAACAGATTTAGTAGGAAGCTAGCAGGGAATACTGCTGGAGCTAGCAGGTGAAAGCAATTAGAAGCAGGCAATTACACAGGCAGAATAGTAGCCCAGCCCAGCACTTAAAACTCTGCAAACAGCAGTGCAGGATGTTTCTCTCAAGAGACACTGCAAGACAGGAGTTAAGTTATTAGAAGTGAAAACTGAAAAAGCTGAACTCAGAGCAGAAATGTTAGGGGCTGCCATAGCTGTCATAATGAGACATAGGCGACTTGCTGAGGGTGGTGACAATGCAGATGGTGCCAGACAACCCACAGTGAGGAGACGGAGAAGAGTGTACCACGGGTTACATGAGCTGGAGATAGTAGAGCGCTATAGAGTGGACAGAGACCTCCTGCAGCAAATAGTGGAGCTGTGCAGGCCACGCCTCACACACAGAACCAACAGAGGGGAACCCATCCCAGTGGAAACCAAGGTATGTGTTGGCCTAAGAATACTAGCAACAGGTACCTTCCAGAGACCAATTGGTGATATGATGGGGATATCACAGGCATCAGCCTCCAGGGTACTGCAAAAGTTCCTGGATGCCATGTCAGCACATGTCGGTGATCATGTATATTTCCCCAATGCCCGTGAGGTATTGGCCAGCAATATGCGTCTCTTCCAGCAAATAGCGGAATACCCTGAGGTAGTGGGTGCAATAGACTGCACGCACATACGCATCAAAGCACCAGCCGGTGAGCAGGGTAGGGCATACATCAACTGCAAGGGCTTCCCCTCCATCAACTGCCAGGTCGTGTGTGATGCCCAGGGCATAATAATGAATGTGTGTGCTGGCTGTCCTGGGAGCTACCATGATTCCCACATCTGGCATTTGACGCAGCTGTACCAGACATTTGCCAATGGGGACATCCCGCAAGGACACCTAGTGAGGGATGCAGGTTATGCACTGGAGCCGTGGCTGATGACACCCATCAGAAATGCACACACACCTGAACAGGAACGCCATAATGAGGCACACGCACAAACACGTAATGTAATAGAGTGTGTGTTTGGGCTGCTCAAGTCACGGTTCCGGTGTCTGGACACATCTGGTGGAGCCTTGCAGTACACACCAACTACATGTACCCAAATTGTCATGGTATGTGCTATGCTACATAATATGATCTTGCGAAAACAGCTGCAGCAGGACCAGCATAGGGCTGGGCCAAACAGCCCCCCACCATTGCCAAGGCCATCACAGGCAGAGCGTGACTCAGAGGAGGAACAACCTGAGCCTGCCCCAGTAGGCAGAAGGAGGTGTGCCTAGTATGCCCTGGCCTTGGCAAAGAGGCAACGCATAGCACATACACTGGCTCAGTAGGAACCCTGGGAATGATACCCCTCTGACTCACTCATATAGTAACAGGGATGCCTAACATGACACAACCTGCTCTCAAACATGTACAGGGAAGTGTAATATGCGCATCCGACAGAGGCAGCCCTGCAGCACCACCTGAGGCATGAATGCTATGTGTTAAGTAATGTAACACCATGTACTATATGCACACCTGAGGACCCTGACTAACATCCTACCCTCACCAAGCATCATGCCACAATATGACAATGAGATGATCAAGTGCAATAATTGACTGAAGTATCGCAGTTAGTCAAAGGGGATCCAATGTGTGCCAGTCTGGGATGACATGCTGAGCATGACATGATGCTCCACCTGCTAGGACTGGCATGCACCTATCAGTGCAGGCCGTATGGATACTGGCAAAGGCTGTTGTTACTCACAGTGTGCCCTGAATAGGTAAGGCTCAAAACACAAACCTATCTCCATAGGTATCAGAAGGGATAAGAATAAGATAAGGGATAAGTCGAAACAGCAAGATGCATGCAGTCTAAACTCACCCAGCATGGAGAATGTTGATATCTGCGCTGTAACAGAAAACTGAGTCAAGGCTCACAACAGCACCCTAACACTACCAGGTTACACCTCATACTGTGCTGTACAGCCTCAAAACATGGAACAAGCTACAAAAGGAGGGTGACTAGCAAGAATTGTCAAGGATAACCACACCCCATGTTGGTACCACAACAAAAAGCAGCATGGACTAGCCATGGTCAAGTAACAGTGGCTAAAACTGCCCCCCAGTTTATAGCCTGCTACAGACTACTTTCCCAACACCAGGAACTGTACCTGGCCTATGCTGGAATACATGAATATATCAAGTCCTCCAAACCACATTATATTGGGTGACTGAAAATACCCAGACATAGACTGGGAGCATTATACTAGCTCCAACAGTGTAGGACAAAAGTTCATAGAATCCATAAACCAAAAGGCCCAGGAACAACGTACCACTCCCACAAGAGGGGTAAGCATACTGGATGTGATAATCAGCAACATGGGTACTGGATGGCAAGATGAGAAGTGTATTGCTCACTGGTAAAACCAGACCATAGAGTAATCACACTGGATATACACATCCTGACCACAGTACCTGGCCAGAAAACCACAGTGGAAAACATGTGTTAAGCAATATTTGCACTCCTCCAAACTGATGTGGAATCCATTTAAGGTCATGTGCAGGTGCAAAATATGGGCCACACCTCAGAACCTGTAATACAGCCATTCCATGAACTCTGCCAGGAATGCTTGGATTATGCAATCCTAAATTAAAACAAGACACAATGCCATACACGCAGGCATCTGGCATGGTGGACACCAGCCATAACCAAACCATGCAAGAGAATGAGGAAGCTACTACATGATAGAGCAAATATAAACAATGAAGTAATCACTGATCAGTAGTATGGCAATAAAATCTGTCCACACATACAATCCACTAAGGCCAGCCACAACAAGTTGAATCTGTGAATCCTGAGGCAATGTTACACCTGCCCCAAGTACACAGACAACCCCCAACTCCACCCAAGAAATACAAATATATGTGAGAGATGCAACCATCTATCCAAACTGGAGGCGGAGCTCCCTCAACTCAGTACTCCCAAAACTAGTCAGGAGGAGAAGGTAACCACACACACCACAAACACAGTCCCACATAGAACTATCACAACTGCAAACCAAACACATAAACACAGAAAAACATTCCCGGAGGCACAAATTACAAACACAGCACACCAACAGAGGCCTCTAAAGCAGACACCCAATCAAACAACCTCCAAACATAGCACATGCAACACATAGTACACAAAGCTGGTGTGCCAAACAGTCACAGGCCAGAAGGAGAAACAACATGCCTGATACAGTTGTAATAGGTGACTCCATAGTCAGACACACTGCTGTCCCGCACACCAGACTGAACAAGGGAAAGGGTACAGTAAGCTGCCTGTAGGCTGCCACAATACGCCACATAACAGAAGTATGCAGGTCACTCCAAAGCAAGTAGAAGTATGATGCAGTCATAGTCCATGCTGGTGTGAATGACCTGAGATGTACCTCCCTAGACTACATGAAAAGAGACATAGATGAGCTCTCTGATTATGTAGTCCAGGCCGGTATGACACTCACTGTTTGCAGCATCCTACCCTTACCAAGAATAATGCCACAGTACAAACACGGAATGATCAGTCATAGCAAGTGGCACACTTACTGGTGTCATTCCAAGGGGATCCAATGTCTGTCTGCTTGGGATGTCATGCTTGACAAGCCACGCAGCTGTTCTTGGGATGGCTTGCACCTGTTACCCCTGGGCATCTGGATATTGGATAAGGCCTTTGCCACCTCCATAGAGCCTTTTGTAGGCAAGGCTGAAAAGACTGACCCACCACCCTAGAAAACATAAGTGGAAAGAAACATAAGGGTAATGCTGACCAATGCCAGATGTGTAAACCCCAATATGCATGCTCCCAAGGCCATCCCCAGTATGGAGAACATCGATGTCTGTGCAGTGACAGAAACCTGCTGCAAGCCTCCTGACAGCACACCAGCACTACCAGGTTATACCACATATCATGTGTCATGATCCCAAAACCTGGAACAAAACATAAAAGGAGGGTGAGTATCCATATTCAGCACAGACACCCATACGTCCAGGTAACTGACAATGCACAAGGCATTGGAGACCACCCATGTGCAACTAACTGTAGGCAAGACTGCTGTACAGTCTGTAGCATGCTACAGACCACACTCTCACACACAGGAACCCCACCCAGCCGTCCTGAAGACACTGGACAGTATGAATGTCCCACCAAATACCAAACAAGGTACCACAAATTACCACATAGGTGGTAAACCATTATGTATGGAAGGAGTAACCAGGGACCTACGGACACAAGTGGACAGTAACCTGTTATGTGACACCCACATTGCCAATGTGGCTAGGAAGACTGTCTACATTTGACACCGTATCAGGAAAGGATTCACATCTACGTCAACAGAGGTCAATGTGCCCCTATACTGTTCTCTTATCACACCCATAATCTAGTACAATGCCTCATATGGGATGTACCTTACCTGACACCTGCAGCAGTTAGAAAGACCTCAAAGGTACCTCACCAAGAGGATAAAGGGTCTCAAATATATGTCATATGCTGCCTGGCTGTAGACACCCCAGCTGAATGCAGTCACATACTGCCTACACAGAGGCATTGCATGCCTGTTGTAGAAGGCCATGCCCAACACAGGAGTAATGGACATGCTCCACCCCAGAAAACTCAAAGCCATCGGAGCTGTGAGAGTGAGAAATGTCAACCTCAACACATAATGAAATAGGATGTGCTGGAGGGACAGATACATAATCCAGAGGCTCCCCACACCCTGGACCAGAATCCCACTCCATGTTAGGCAGAGCCCCTCACTGACACTCTTCAAAAGGAATCTTGCCAAGTGGATGGATGATTGTAGAGTTACACTGGGGGTCTTCACTGTGTCATGTCCAGACAGAGGCACAGCAAAGCAAATCATAAATGGCCATAATATTCACATAGCAAGGGGTGGCAAAAGCCACACACACTCTGGCTAGGCTAACAAATGCCCTAGGGTGGATAGCCTAGTATGAACCTATGAACCTATGAAGATACAAATTGTACAGGACACTAAGGATAATCCCAAGGCTTTCACAACTGATGGTAGGAACCATGTTGGGAATTCACAGATATGCTCTGAATCACACAAATATCACAAACACACACACATATTGCCAACATACATCCTGACAGGTGCAGTGCAACCCCCCCCAAATGCAGAATATCTATCCCAGCAGAGCTGGCCCCCTGACATTGCAGATGCTGAGGTAACAGCCAGCATCTACAAAGCAAAACACACAGCAGCAATGGTATGAGATGGTGTCCTGGGCTTAGTGCAACATGGACTCCAAGATGAATGGAATGCCAAATCACACTACTGCTCAATGTCAGCCTTACCACAGAATATGTACCCAAAGAGCAGTGTACAACAACAGTGGTCCTTCTCAACAAAGGTGTTGCCTGAATGGATACTGAAAACTACTACCCCAGAATCCTGAGAAGCTCGGTCTGCACAGCTATGGAAAGGATCAGCATGTACCACAGACATAACGATATTGGGGACCTACTGACACCGGACCCTACCTAGTGTGGCTTTCTTAAGTGCAGATCCTGCCCCTAAACATGTTTGACTCAATTGAAACAGTCATTAAGGTCATTGATGAGGGCAATGTGGTCCACACAGCATAGCTGGACCTTGCAAAGGCTTCTATA
Organism: Protopterus annectens; assembly: GCF_019279795.1. Lineage (NCBI taxonomy): Eukaryota > Metazoa > Chordata > Ceratodontiformes > Protopteridae > Protopterus > Protopterus annectens. The sequence continues at coordinate 727,144,622 of NC_056751.1, forward strand.
CAATACCCTATGTGTTCATTATAGATAAGCTCACCAGCTTAAATTATAAACCCCTATGTCAGTAGAGGGGTTGCAAACCAGACCAAGGACAGAACAGACATGGTCAGACATGCTGCAGCCATGTCAGACTACAAACCAGATATAACTGGCATCCCACAAGGCTTGGTCCTGGGATCTCCCTCGTCTGGTATATATGTCCCATAGGTACAGGCAAACATGGAAGGACTGTGTCCGAACATGTTTGCAGAGGACTACAAACTGCTCACCACATATGATCCACCAGCCAACACAAGCATCCCACAAAAGGGCCACATAGAAACAGACAACTGGTGCCATAGCCATGTCAGCAAGCTAATTGCAGAAAAGTGTATAGTCAACCCCCGTGGATATACAGTAAGTGCCCACCAATTACCACATAGGTGTTAACCCATTATGTAGTTAACATGTAATGAGAGACCTGGGGACACAAGGTGATAGATATCCTGCATTGGACAAACATGTGCTGTAGTGTTTACAGAAACATGCCATATACCCACCTAATCATGAAGGTTGTCAGATCTAGATAAGGGGAGGTCATTGTGGCTCAGCAGTCATCCTTCATCAGTGGTACAATTGACTACAATAGCCCCTGTGGGATGTACCTCAGCAGACACCTCCATCAACCGTAAAGTCCCCAACAGTACCTCACCAGGAGTATCAAAGAGCTTGCTCAGATGCCATGTGTTGCCTGTGTTGCTGGTATCAATAAACATGCTGCACCTTGTACAATCTGAATGGCAGTGAGCTATGCACATGAGAGACCTGAACCCCAGCACTGACTTACATAGGACAAGCTGTACTGCATGATCCATAACACAGAAGCCACCCCCACCCATGAGTGAACTCCCAGTACAGGCTACCCATAGAGTCACTTATCAATCTTCCTCAATAGGAATCTTGATGAGTGGATAGGAGATGGTAGCTTTATCCTGGGTATCACTGTCATGTCACAGGTAGACAGAGGCACAGTATACTAACCATGACATATGTCATGGCAAACTCCACTTACAATGTGTGTTGAAGGACAAACACACTCTCCAACTAGCATTAGACATGGACAAGGGCACATTGCTAGTGTTTGCAAATGTACACCTATATTGTGGAATACACTACCAATGTTGGACAAGCCTGGTTTAAGTAGTTCATATCTGAACAGAATGCAACATGGTCAGATGTACACAACTGGCCCCTAACCAGGCTGTTGTGCTCACTATCAAAATGTAAAGCAGTGATAGCACTAAAGCCCAGGATACTGTCCACCAAAGTCAAAGTACTACCAGTACACTATACAGTACTACAGTGTTAGGTCAGTGTGAAAGGATGTTGACAACTGTATGCAAAGTATCCCATGCAAACACTGCAGGCACAGTATAATCCTGTTGTGTTCACACACAAAGCAGTTGTACAGTAACTACACAACATGACACACAACACACAACACACAACCATAAACGGGTGATATTTGTTGAAGTTCACACTCATCCACAAATGTGGTGGGCTGCAGAGTCCAACATATGGAATGCTCACACTGGGCATGCTCACACACTTTGATAAATGAGACATATGTCAGACAACATGCCATGGGAAGGCTGAACTGGGCATGCTCACACACTTAGGCCAAATCTCAGTTTAGCAGTTGGACACACATATCTGGTATTTTACGTGTTATTCCAGGAACCAACCACATTACAGCAGTCTGCCCAGTGCACACAGTTAAATGACTACAGAGACATACGTGATATAGTGGATCCCTCCCATATGCAAACATCTTCCACAGATGCACAAGTTGTTCATACAAACAGGGAATGCTATGGCAATAAAGATGTGCAAACTGTCTATCAGCAACAAATAATGTGCATTTGACAATTAAACATATGGGTGTAGAGGTCAACACTAGGCTGTTTGCCCTAGGGAATGACAGCTTAGCCAGAGTGTGCTAGGTGTCTGCCTCCCCACAGGATGCACATTCCCCTTTCTAAACACCGATGATGTCAGCACCCTATAAGTACAGCAGGAGAAAAAAAAGCTCCCAGTAATGCGAATAGCGCGCTCTGCTAATGCATCTGTTGCAAGTGTCATAACATAGTTAGGTAGGGGTTTGAATCCTGCAAATGCTCAGTGTGTGTGTGAGTGAGTGGGGTTGGTGTGTGTGTAAGTCTGTGGGAGAGAAATGTCCCTTTTGGCAACTAGGAAAACACACTACAGGATGCACATTCCCCTTTCTAAACACCGATGATGTCAGCACTCTATAAGTATAGCAGGAGAAGGTAAACCTCCCAGTAATGCGAATAGCGCACTCCGCTAATGCGTCTGTCTCAAGTGTCATAACATAGTTAGGTAGGGGTTTAAATCCTAAAAATGGCAAGTGTGTGTGTTTGTCTGAGGGGGGTTAGTGTGTGAGGGAAATGTCCCTTTTGGCAACTAGGAGAACAGACTACAGGATGCACATTTCCCTTTCTAAACACTGATGATGTCAGCACCCTATAAGTACAGCAAGAGAAGGGAAGCCTCCCAGTAATGTGAATAGCACACTCTGCTAATGTGTCTGTCTCGAGTGTCATAACATAGCCAGATAGGGGTTTGAATCCTGCAATTGGCAAGTGTGTGTTTTTGGCTGAGGGGGGTTAGTGTGTGTGAGGAAAATGTCCCTTTTGGCAACTAGGTGAACAGACTACAGGATGCACATTTCCCTTTCTAAACACTGTTCAGCTGAAGGCCATGGCTCTGGCACAAGTTGTCTGTTTCTATGATGCCCCTTTGGAAGATGCTTGTGTCGGCTGGAGAGTCGATTATGGTGGCCAGTTCGCAGTCATCTGCATATTTGGTTAGCCACAGTCCGTCCGTGTTGGCCTGTACCTCCAATAAATATATACCAAACAAGAGAGGTCCCAGGACTGAGCCTTGTGGGACACAACTCGTAACTGGTTTGGAGTCTGGCATGGCTCCAGCAATTCTAACCATGTGGGTTCTGTCCTTGAGCCACTGTGCAATCCATCTAGTGACATAGGGGCTTATATTTAAGCTGGTGAGCTTCTCTAGAATGCCCAAGTGGGGTATTGTTGTGAAGGCTTTTGCAAGGTCCAGGTAGGCTGTGTGAACCACCTTCCACTCGTCAATGGCCTTGGTGACTGTTTCAAAGAAATCAACCAGGTTAAACCTGGTAGTGCTGGTGTGCTCTCAGTAGCCCTGAACCAGGCATCTGTTACTGCACAGATATCGATGTTCTCCATGCCAAGGAGTGTTTTGGGTGTATGCATCTGGAGGTTTAGACTTCTGGCGTTGGGTAGCATTACTCTTAGTTTCCTATCCCTTGTGATACCTATGAAGGTGGGTTTGTCATTTGAGCCTTGCCTAACATAGGCACTATGGGGGTAGCAAGAGCCTTTGCCAATATCTGAAAGCCCAGGGGTGACAGGTGCAGGCCGTCCCTAGCGAAGCAGGTAGTTCGACAGAAGATGAATATGTGAAGGTGTAGTGCCTGTGATTAGTTAGCAGTAGCATATATGACTGCTCACATGGACACATGCCAGGTAAGTCATATGCACTGTGTCACAGGCAATGTACATGTGAACAGGACAAACAGTGACATCCTGTCAAGTGGGACATGGACATACATATAGTAAGCTATGCAGATGGCACTAGGAGTCCACAGAAGCTCTATAACTATGCATTGCAGGTGTGATCAGTATTCCAGGGTAATTGCAAGCAAACATGCATGCAGACAAAGCTACAGTAAACAGGGCTGCATGTAGTCCATTGTACAACAAACAAGCTGTACCAGTTCCAGTAGGTAACACTGCAGATATGCAGGCACTATGCACATGTACATGGAAATACACGGGTCAGATGGCTAGGGTCCAGTCTCAGTGCACACAAGTGTACAGACCATGTACTGTCAGGATGTACAATAACTGGATGGAAACCCATGTGCTCATACCTGCAGTAATACACATGTCAAATAACAGACACTGAGCCTTCACTCAGTGGTTCCATACTTAGTAGGATGTATGCTACCTGGCCTGCCACCACAGTATCCCTGACATATATGGGGACTCCCCCTCCTGTGACAGTTAGTTTTGTGTGTTGGGGCTGTCTAGCATGGTATGAGATGTGAGCATGCAGTGCTAGGGTGCTCCTGTGTGTCCTGTACCAGTCGTATAGTACTGCACACATATCAACATCCTCAAACATCTGCATTGCAGAGTCCAGTGTGGGCAACATGCCACTTGCAATTTACATGTCCATCATTGCGTATTACTACATTCATTACCTTATCCCCTGTGCTACCTATGTATGTAGCCTTCTGTTGACATCATTACCACCAGTATGCCACCATGTGCAGATGATACACTATGGTACTTACCATGGGTGTAGACAACAGGACATGACAATCACACACTTACTGCATCAGGCATGCTGTGATATACCCACAATTAATTCAGCACACAGTACTGTTAACAACATGATACTATTACTGCACATCTATGTGGTCACCCTGTGCATCAGCAACATGTTAACCTGTACCTGCACAGTTGTTACAGATTGCAGGAGGTGGCACAGTTTCATCATAAGCACAGGGTGTGAACTTGGTATGCCTGAGTCAGCCATCGATACGATCAATTGACATGTATGTGTATGTGTGTTGGTGAGGGACAGCAGTAGAAGGTGGGGCAATGTTGATGCAGTGTGTGCATGTATGCGGTAGCCCTAGGTGTTGTCAATTCGCATGTGTGTATGGATGCACACAGTTCCACCTCATGGCTGCCATATACTGGTGTTTGTGGACAGCCACAGACTGTACCTGCCAGGTCATACAGATCAGTGTCTCTGGCCACGGACACGGTACCTGTGCCTTGCAGGGGTGCTACAGACCATATCCAGTACCAACCCAGACTGGGTACTGTCATCAGAAGCAGGTGTTCATTGACTGGACACAGATCCCTGTCGGGCCCGGCCAGAGCCACGTGCACGTGGTCTCCTGGGGCGGTCTGATGACAGCACAGACCCAGCATTGCTGGGGCTGCTGCTGGCACTACGGGGGCGGCCGCGTCTCTGTTGTCATCCGCGACGACTGCCAGCTGCTGCTGTTGCTGGGATACGGCCACGTCGATGCCTCAACCACCCACCATCGCCCTGGCTCATGGACATGTAGTTGTGGAACCAGTCTAATATGTCCCCACAACATCTGTCTATGACATCGGTGAAATCACGGATGGCAGCCGCAATGTCACGCATACTGTCAGTCATGGCTGTGCGACATGCTGTCAGCTCCCTCAGACCCTGTCTGGTGTACCGTTCCATACGTGACTGTGCCTGCATGACAGCCCGAAACATAGCTGAGGTTGTAAGACCTCTGTGGGCATGTCTGACAGGGGCAGTACGCCCATGGATGCTCCCACGAGAACCCCTGGACATCTGTCTGTGTGGTACCATCTCTGTGCCATACCCATGGCTGCTGTGTGGGGAGGCATGTGCCACAGATATCACATTACCCTGGTCAATGCCCACTGTATGCTGTCCATCACCTAGGGACATTGGTGACAAAGGGTGTATTGGCAGGATAACTGTGCGCATTGATGGGGTCGACAGCTGTGTACTGTCAATCGGCTGACCAATGGCAGACCCTGGCATACTTTCCTGTGCCATTACACAGATGTCATCATTATCAGTACCCACGGCACCTGATTCAGGTTCCCTGCTACATGACACCAGAGCAGCACCAGAACCTGTGGGAGTGAAACAGGAAATACAGTTTACAATGTCTACACATTACCAGTGATGCACACAGGCACACATGCACACATGCACAGGTGCACACATGCACAGGTGCACACATGTACACATGCACACATGCACACATGCACAGGTGCACACATGCACAGGTGCACACATGCACATGCACAGGTGCACACATGTACACATGCACACATGCACACATGCACAGGTGCACATGTACACATGCACACATGCACAGGTGCACAGGTGCACACATGCACAGGTGCACACATGCACACATGCACAGGTGCACATGCACAGGTGCACATGCACACATGCACACATGCACAGGTGCACACATGCAGGTGCATAGGCACATGCACACATGCACACATGCACAGGTGCACACATGCACACGTGCACACATGCACACATGCACAGGTGCACAGGTGCATGCACACATGCACAGGTGCACACATGCACACATGCGCACATGCACACATGCACACATGCACACGTGCACACATGCACACATGCACACATGCACACAGTTTCACACAATTGTACAGTACTCAGTATGCGTGATATCAAAAACAGACACAGACACACCTACATGCATACAAAGAGCACTACTAAGTGAGCCAAATAGTACTATTACTATCAACACTATTACAGGAATTGTTAATACACACTCACCAGCATGGATAGGCTGCATTGCTGTTATACCAGAGGGACCTGCAGACGTGAAGAAACTAATGTCAGTGGGCACAACTGTGCCATTGTTACTGAGTATGATACAGGTCAATAGTACAACAGTCGCCTTTCACAGGTCAGCTGCTAATATTGAGGATATCACACTTGCACATTAAATACTATGGTGACAGCTACAAACCAAGGACACACCTCACACATGCATTAACTACCAGTGTACACAACAGTCAACTATATATATGGCATATTACCTGCACATTCACTGTCTTGCTGCTGCGTGGCTCCAACCTCCATCATAATGCATGTCTGCTGCTGTTGTTGTTGCTGGCGGACTGGAGCCACTACACTCATGAGTAGTCCCTCCAGTCTGGTGAGTGGGGGATGTGTAGCCACCCCACCACCTGTGGCGACCTGTTGCCTGTGGATATCCGACGCACGCTGACAGACATGTCTGATTAAATCACTGCAGTGATGTTGTACCTGCTCATATGTCCTATTATGCGTGCCTATGTCATTTACCCGACGGACAAGGTCTTGCCACAGTGCAGCCCTCTCCTGCTGATTCTGGCTGGTGCGGGAAAAGAGTATTGCATAATCCAGCACCGGGCTCTGGTGTATCTCCTCATCCTCAGCTGTGGAGTAAGTGGGATTCCGCAGGTGGACCATGTACCTGAGAAAGAAAATAACCTGATATCAGCAATATATGTCAGCAGAATTTGGCACACATACTACACATGCTACTCGACTGTTATGATACAACATATCTCACAAATGTAGCATCTGTCTGTCTATTGGTGGATACACATGTAAATGGCCAGGTATCAGTGCTCAGCCAGCAACTGTGCAACAGTACCTGGCACACTCCATACGACATACTACCAAACCCCAGCAGTCAGAACACTGATTCAGGTCAAGAGCACCTCCTCACTCTGGGGGTTTGTATCTAGGTGCTGTATGGCCTACATCATCAACTACTGTGAGCTGACCACACACTGATTGCCCTGGATATACATATCCCACCTCCACCACCAGCACAAACGACTATAGTGAATAACATTACAGATGCAAACTTTACACTTTGTAACAGTGACATGGTATCCTTTCAGCCCACTGGGCCAGTGGCAGATACAACCCACAATGCTGACCCCTACACAATTGCTTTCTACAGACATCTCCGAGAATGCATGGATCATGCAATCCCATATATGACCAAGACACTCTCCACAAAGGGACAGCATCCTGTCTGGTGGACCCCAGCCATAGACAGATTGTATTACAGAAGATGGAAGCTACTGCAAGACAGAGCATAATTCCATAAAGGGAGGGCATGTCTGAGCAGCACTAGTAAGGATCTATTTTCCATCATACAAACATCCATGGGCAACTTTGAGAGGGAAATCAAGAGGGACACTACAGATAACCAGAAGGCCTTCTTCAGTTATGTTAGCAACCTGGTCAGGATCCATCCTCTATGCCCATAGTTAGTACACAACAACAAATATTTCACTGACACCACAGATATTGACAACATTGTGGCAGACAGGTTCAGTGCAGGTGTCACCCGCCCTCTCCCCAAAATAAGACATAGTTATCCCAGCTGACTGTAACCTCCCTGTCATCACAGATGTCCAGGTGAGAGCCACCCTCAGGACAGCAGAATACACAACATGAATGGGACCTGATGGTATCCCCAGTTGCATGCTACATAAACTCTGACAGGAGCTAAACACACATATAGAAGTGCTATGTAACACTAGCCTGACTACAGGATATGTACCTGTACACTGGCGCACAGCAGCAGTGGTTCCACTCCATGAAGGAGGCACCTCAACATACCAATACAATACAACACAATACATTACATTACAATACAATACTATACAATATGCTATTGCCCCTGGGACTACAGCAGCATACTGTTCTGCTACCCTGACCATTGTGACACATGTGGTGTGATGGTATCTGCTGCTGTCACACAGTTACACAGGGTGACTCATATGGCATATTACCTATCTGACTAACATTCAGCAGGGGTATGTGTGACATGTACTCATGGGGAGTCTTGCTTCTTAACACTGTGTGGTTTATTGCAGGGTATGTCTTATCTGTGGGTAGGAACTTTTACCTCCACATGTGCACTCTATTGCAGTGGCATGGACAACACACAGCAGACATTTAGGTTGTGGATGGTGTGAGGTGTTACTATGGTTGTTGGACATCTGTCATGGGTGTGGCTTACATATGTAAATCCGGGAGTGGTAACTTCTATGTGGGTAGTATATGTGTACTCTGTGGTGTTGTCAGTCACTGTGCATTGGTAATGTGTTTGAGTGCATTGTCACAGTGTAATACATGTCACTGTGTCCTTCTCCATATCTGTAGCTGTCATGTGAGGTCCATACCATGGCATCCATTATGTGGTGTGGAGGGGTACACAGACCTACATGTCCATAGCTGACACACCATGTCCGCTGACACATACCATGTGCAGGTATTCCAGGGATAGTGTGCCACTGTGAATATCATTTGGGCCACTATTGTACACATTTATGACCCTGTTCACCCCTGACACATGCAGTGGTGGGCAGCCAATCACAGATCTGGTGGTTACTGGTGTAGGTGATTTGGAATTTGGTATGGTACTCCGGTTTTGACACTGGTGTTCACTCCATGCCTTTGTCACCAGTCACCTGTTGCAATACATCTGTACACATGTGCCTCACTCAGAATTTATATACATCTCTCTCTCTCTCTCTCTATATATATATATATATATATATATATATATATATATATATATATATATATATATATATATATATATGTATATAGATATATCTATATATATATATATATATATATATATATATATATATATATATATATATATATATGTCTGTATACATATACACATATATATATTGATGTACATATGTTGCTATAGATGTGGAGGGGCACAGAGGGGTGAGAATGACAGAGGGGTGGGACAGGCTGTGTTGAAGGTCGTCATATACAGTCATACCTGTAGATAGTCAGATCAGTCTGTCTATGTATATGTATCTACATATATCTATATCTGTATGTGTGCATTACATATATATGTTTGTACAATATTCTATCTACATCTGTCTATGTATTCCTACATCTCTCTCTCTATGTATGTATACATATATGCATATTATATATATATATATATATATATATATATATATATATATATATATATATATATATATATATACATACACATACATATGTTGACATACATATGTATCCATATGTTAGACAGGTATATCAACATGTTTGTCTACCATACTGTATACACACACTAACATACTGCTAAACATACATAACTGTGAAACCTACTTTGTACATGGCACTACAGCCTACAATCAACCAACATTGATATGTGCACATAGATGCTCTCACATACAAATGTATGTACAGCCTTCACTGATAGTTGCTGTATGTCCCCTGCCCTTTACACATCTTCATATACATATGGATACAGACCAATGACACATATGGAGGGTTCACAGTATGTAGACCTTTATAGTATTACTTTACATTACCTGTGTTTGTCACAGATGCTTGTGTTGCCATCTGGTTCTCTGTCCTGCTGCTCCACTTCCCAGTTGTCAGCTTTCAGGTGGCTGTCGCTGAACAATTTGTTTGTGTCTGCTTAATTGCAATTTTCTCTGTCTCTGTCTCTGTCTCTCACGTCCTTCTCAGGGTGCAATGAAAGTATTGCATGTGTGGACTGGGAGTACAGCATACTTTTGTAGGTATCTGCATATGCCCATGTGATGGCCTCTGCACCAATTGTTAGCCAGCATTTGCTAATTGCATGCAGCCAGTTGTGTACTGATTGCAGTTCTCACTGTGATTTCAGAACAGTGCTATAAAAAGGTATGTGAGATAGGCATAGCCCTTTCAGATTTTAAGGGCAGGGACCATGCTGTTATGCTGTGGACAATGTTCTGTGAGTGTAAAGGTTGGTATCTCTCTCATATTTTCAGGTGTGTTGTAGATTAACATTCCTCCATTCATTTCTCCAGTTTCCTGTACTAACTGTGTATGTACACTGACACCTACAACTACTACTACTGTTAATGTGTGTGTGTGTGCTTTCCTTTAACATTTGCTTGCACTTTGTTGCTAAGGCTTCAATAGTTGCCCTTTACAGTCACTACTTGTATGCCTGCTAGGTGTCCTGACTGTAGTGTGCTGCTGTAGCTTTCCTATTTTCCATGTACATTCACACCTTGGAGTGCTTGCTATATCTGCTAGGGTGTTACAGCATGCAGTGTGGTCTGGCCATGGTGTGGGCCTTGACATCTATTAGGGTATTTGAGTATGCTGCTGAGCAGGCCCCAGAGACTTTCAGGTTCATCTGTTATGTGCCTCATGGAATGGTACATATCAGTGGGGTACACCCATTAAAATTTCTGGTATGCTGCAGTTGTGACTGTGGGTTAGCATGAGCATATGTATTACTACACTTTTTCTGCCATGCAAGTGATGAATACTTTCAGGACTCCATAGTTACCATTGCATGTGTTACACCTTTCTGCCTACTGTTTGTACATTTCACATGGAGTCTGTGGGGCATCCCTGTAAGTCATTCACTGTTGCTATGTCTAGGCTCTTAACTATTCAAATATGGTGGTGTCAGACCCGTCATGTGTACAGATATTTGCAGGTTGTCCACATTTCTGCCTCATATTTTGGTCAATATCTCATGCACACCTTTTTCTGGCAAATCACTCTGGGCTCAAGTCAGAATATGGTGACAAACATTCAAGTTTCAGACTGCATACCCTTCCAAACATCCCACAAAGTGCAGACCCTGTTACTCTCTGAACTGTCTGCGTTTGTTGTAACATTATTTGTAATGTGTCCCTGGTTTTGGGCCTTTGCTCCACATATTTTATTACTTGGTCCAGATGTGTTCCTGTAAGAGGTTGTGGGGTATGGGCAGTGATTATCCTGCTGTGAGTATGTGTGTGGCTTGCAAAGTGCTATAGTGACATTATTACCTACTAGCTTCCAACTAGCATGGCTGTTTCTGTTCACACACTACTATTATGGAAATCCACTAGTTTTGATAGTAATTCTAAATGGCATGCTTTGTGTACTACACATCTATATTCCCTTTACATTCATTCCTACTATTACATGATATATTTATTTTAGCACAATGTTCTTGTAGTGGTAAGTCATGCAGACTACTGTTTCCAAGGTCCTGGGTTCGGGACTGACAGTGGGATTTTATTTTGCTTTTGAACTGAGTACAGGACCTGTCAATCAAAGTGACTAAGGCACTTTTAAGCAGTTGTAACCGGGTTAGCGCTGGTTTGCGCGGAGCTCACGCATGCGCACTGGCGGTTAGCTCCGCGCACACAAGCGCACACCTGCTTACAACCACTTAAACGTGCTTACTCTTGCGCACACCCACACTATTTGCTTTGAAAGAAAAGAAAATGGGGAGACAGGAAAGTGGTGAAAAAGGGGTCACAATGAGGGTAAGACAGTAGGGAAACAAGCTTGGGATGTGCAGGAGGGATGTAGGTAAGGCCCATAGCTGCCCATTTCTTCATCAGCAACAGCTGTGCATATGTATGTAATTTGGTGGGACATTTGAAACCTTCCACCCCTGAGAGAGGTGTCAGGACAACAATAATACTTGTTGTACAGCCAATTGTAATTGATAGGTTCCATGTCCAGCAGACATGTGTGTGGAATGGGCAGCTATGTATGGGGCGTAATTTTTTTGTGGGTACAGAGTGCCCTTTTTTTTTTTTCAGGTGAGAGTGGTATGTCAGGTGACGGAAGTCGGTACAGCTGGGGAGGTAGGTTGGGTAGGTAAACAGACAAGACAAACAAGGCGCATACAGGGGCGGTGTATGACACATGTGGGGGGGTTACGCAATTGACGGGGACGGAGGTTTGGATATCCAGAGCCCATTAGCCCACAGATGGCAACAGTGGAACTGATATCCCCACCCATAGGCAGTTGCCACTGTTCCTTCACTGCCCAGGACGGGGCTGTGTAGGTGGGGCAACAGGCATGCCCGTTAGTTGCACCACCCATGCCTCGAGCTGGCGTAGGGGCTCGAGAACAGAGTCCCGAATCTCCCTACGCACCACAGTCCTGACGCTATGGAGGGTGAGTGGTGGTTCTCCTCCGGCCACACTTGCAGAGGGTGGGCGAGCCCCATCCCTTGCAGCGCTTCCACCCACAGGTGGCACAGGGCCACAGGAGGAGGGTCCGGACTCGGCACTAGTGCCAGGTGCACTCGCCAGCTGAGGTGGGAGAGGTGGGTCCACTGGAACCCGCCTTCCCTGTCGTCCTATGTTTTGCATTATGTCATGACAGTTTGGGTTAGTGACATATAATACCATTCACAATTAGTTGTAACAGCATGCATTAGTATTCCCATTAACCAAACTCCCAGATATTCACACCATTGAACAGCGTGCATAACACATGCATAATTTGAACAGAAATACACAGTCCAACAACATGCAGGGTTAATTGATGGCAACAGGCCATCAGGTGTGGATGTATGAACAGGGCAGATGCATCAACGGACATGCAAATATATATGACCCAACAGGACAAACGTCCAGGGGTGTTAATTGTGATTGCACATACCATTTTCACGTGGAATGGGTTATATGTGGTTATAGGGTGGGGTAAAGAAAGTAATATTAACACCTTCGAATAACAATACATATGCTGTACATTTCTAATAGCTACAGTTATATACACACTACTGCTCTAACTACAGTTTCCTATATGATAACTATTTCAACTTGGTGATAGGACTGTTACTGCAACATCAATATACATTTCATGGTTCTTCATACACATTCATATCTAGCTTTGTTCAGCTACATCATCCTGCTACATTTGCTTTATATAGCTGTAGACAAGTGTGGATGTTTGGTATATCAGACAATCGTCCTATCTGCATATTGCAGACTGAGAGCAACATATCCAGATTTTGGGATACACATTCCAGATGCAGCAACACTTTGAACAGATTTTGCTGTTTGGTTTTGAATCTCACATGCATTTCATTCTGTCTTGACTGCAGTATACTTTATTCAGGGGTTATTACTACTGTATTGCTGGATTCATGACACTTTCTCACACTCTTTCACTTGCTTTCATTTTACTATTCAGGATGGTACTTCTAGGCTTTATTGACATGTTTTACCAGTAGTTATTACAATCCTTTCCAGCAGTCTCACTTCTGTCATGTTTCAGTATTTCCACAGGGATATATTTCACACATGTGATTTCATCATCTTCTGCAGCTATACTTTTCAGCCTGCTGCAGGTTGTGTACTATTTTCTTACAGGTAGGGCATTTTTATTTCAGAATATATGTCAGACAGTTTCATTTTTTGGTTAAACTTACAGGCTGAAACACACTTTTGTAATCAAGCAATACTTGCATACACTTTCACACTGTTACTTGCAGATTTTATTCCTTACTGACTACACTGCACTCTTTTGCTGATTGTCATACTTTTATATTTCTTTACAGTTACTGGTAGTGGATTACTGACTTGCCTGGTGGCGCAACCGCACCAGCCTATCGCCATAGGCTCTGCAGTTCGCAGAACGGACACCTGCAGCTATTATATAAATGAAGTAATATTGGAATACACATCTCCATAATATCAGCTAGTTTAATTTCTTACATACATAATTAAATGTTACTTACTCAGTAGTGGGGCGTTGGGTGTTTGCCAGGCCTCCTGAATCCAAAGGTTCAGTTGGTCCTGCTTGCGTCTCTTCAGGTCCGCATGGTGGTGACGGACCTGCTCACCAGTCCTTGGAATCCCTGTGGCACTGGTGAGATCATGAGCCAACCGGTCCCACGCTTCAGCCCTGTATGCTCCCCAGAGGACCTGGCCCTGCATGAGTTGGGCCTCATGATTATGGACTAGGAGCCAGATCATGTACTTGGACTCCTCAACACCCCACCTCTGTGCTCAGAAGCAACTACCCTCTCCTACTCCTGTCATTCTGCCTGCAGGTCAGTTCTACAATCGTTTATGCTGTGTATTCCCGCCTATGGGGCTTATACAGTCCGTTTTTCCCACACATATCTGTGATTGGCCATTTTGGAATTGTATCAACTTCAGTAAACCTGCATTGTCATGCTCCAGTTTGTATTCATTCCTATATATTAGCTATTATTGCATTTCTAGGTACTGCTGTCGTGGCTTAGTGGTTTGGTACCTTGACTATGGTGTATAGTATCCTGGGTTCAAACCTGGCCACTGCTTTTTATTTTTCATAACTGTCTAGACATGCTGAGGGGTGTGTCTGTGTAAAGGCAGTTTTGATTGCCCGTCGGTTAGCTCGTTTGCGCGGTGCACAGCTCCGCGCAAACAGGATACACTGGTTTAAGCCTCATTTGGCTATCGGCACGCATATTACGCTCAGCTCAGTTAGGGGCACATAGATTTAGCGTGTTAGACCACTGCTCAGCTACGGGCACTCATTTTGCACCAGTTAAACCACTGCTCATCTACGGGCACATGCACTCACTCTGTTAAACTGTAGCTCAGCTATGAGCACATCTGGCATTTTTTCTTCTTTTGTTACCTCACATGTCTTCAATATAAATGGGCTATTTCATTACATTTTACATAAATTGTGGTTTTATGTGTACATATTTGTCAGGGACTTGTTTCCTGCTTATTTTGAAAAAAAAAAATAATTGGTGTTGTGGGGGCTCGAACCATGAATGCCTGCTCTTCAGCCAACATTTCTACCGCTACGCTATTGCTTCTTGGCTTATTTTGCATATTTAGTTCTTATATGCTTTCCCACTGACTGCTAACTGTAGCTGCGCTATGGGCACGCCAGCATAAACGAGCACTCACGGTTAAACATCTTTACAATTTAAAAAAATATATAACATGTTCATTTATATATATTTTATGTTCATAGTCTGTGGGGGCATGTGTTGTGTTGTGTTTATTCACATTTCCGTGGACTCTGTTGTGAGTGTTTACTTTGGGCACTTTTACACTTCTGGGGGCGTGTCCGCTTGCAGGGCTCAGCCTACGGACACGCCCCCTACTGTCTTACATGGACCGTGTTAGACTTAGGTGTGATTCAGCATGCTCTCATGAATATGCAAAGCATGCTGACATCACTCCGTTTAACTGCAGCCTCCGTGTAAGAGTTATAACTCTTACACGGAGGCTTCGTGAATCCTGGGGCTTATCATGACACATTCATTCATAAGCACACTATATGTATGTACTTCTTGCTTTTTTGTCATAGAAGTATGCATTCAGTTTTTAAAAAAAGTTTTTTTAAAAGTATTTGTAATAATATAACAGTAGTAAGCAGAAAAGTGGGTATAATTGATTAATTTATAATGGGTCAAATAAAGTAACCAAGATGTATATATAAGGATGTGATGTAATGTATTTTAAATTGTCTGAGGAAGTTTAACATAGTTTAAATGAAAGCACTTATGGAGTACTGAGCAATTCATGTGAATAAAGTGTGTGTTTTTCATCATTAGCCAATGATTTCATCATTCCGCTTGCTGGTTCCTGGTTCCTTTACTTTTTGTTATTCATTAGTTGCTATTCATGACCTTTAAAATGTGTTAGTAACAGGTGAACTCCTATTGTTAGTAGTCTGGTCAGCTGCCTGCTGAAGTCCACTGACTGCACAATTAGATGCGCCTATCATTTAGTGGACACTCACTCGTTGGCCACGGAGATAAGAGGTGGCTGATACAGATGCCAACTCCAATTAATAACTCTTTTCCTCATGGAGATGCTTTGATGGGTTTCATATTTGGAAACACTGGCTAGAGTCTAGAATTGCAGGTTAATGTTTGCTTTTTGAGTGATGTAATAGTTTTCTTCTTTTATTTCTGCTATCTAGGTTAGGAAGCCATCAACTGCCTGTGAGTATCTTCATTATTACTTTTGTTAGGTTTGGTCTCATTCTCCAAAGAATCGACGCGTTGCTCCCACCCTCACCCCTACTCTCACAGTAACATTAGTGCAGTAAGAAAGTTATCACAGCCTTAGGGTGGCTCTGTTGGTGTTACGCATTATATTTTCTATTATACAATAATGTCTCATTGCTATTCAAAAACGTGCATGCTGATTGGACACCTCAACCAGCGTGCTCATCGTAAATCAAGCATATACCAGTAGAAAAAAGTCCAGCCAATAAAGTACCATTAAACTGACAGACTTTTCTATTGGAGTATGCTACAGAGGACAGAGCAAAATGCAAGAAAAATCAGGTACTTTCTGCAAAAGTAAAGAGACAGAAACGTTCCTGATTTTCATTGCACTTCTGTGTTGTCTCTCCTTAAATCTCACAAAACCAAGTCACAAACAATCCAATAAGTGTCACAGCCCTTCACTGAACAGTCACAATTAGCTGTAGAAAAAACATGAAATTGGCGATAATAATTCCAGGTAGAAAAAATGCTCCACTGTATCCAATCTACCTGGAATTATTATTGCCAATTTCATGGTTTTTCTACAGCTAATTGCGACTGTTCATTGAAGGGCCGTGACACTTATTGGATTGTTTGTGACTTGGTTTTGTAAGTTTCCTTGCCTCTCCTTAAATTTTAGCAGACTCTTGTACCTCTCAATTGTCTGGATCTTTGCAGAGTGTCCAGATTTTTGCCTCATAGTTTCTGTGTCTTCTTCATTAAAAAAAAATAGTTTTCTGGCAAGCCACTGGGGATGGAAGTCATTAAATAATGGCAGACAATTGAAGTTTAGGCTTCATATACTTCAGAAAATGCACATTAATGCAAAACCTCTCGTTCCAGTAACTTATTAAGTTTATAAGAGCAATATAGTCTGTCCCTATTTTTGGAACTTTGCCCCCCCCCCCATTGTGTTGGGCTTTGTCCAAGTTTCTTGCGCAAACAGTAGCAGTAGAAATAAAACAGCAATGGAGGGTCTGTTTTCGCCATTGCTTCTCTTGAACAGCACTGATGTACCGTGCAGGCATGGGAACGCAAGTCCCAAATGCATGAGCAGTACACTAGAAAAGGTAGAAGAACACAGATGAACACTACAGCGCTGTTATACAAAGGCATTATTTCAGACAGATAATCGTGGTGTGGGAACACGAGTCCCATACGCATGAGCAGTACATTAGAAAAGATAGAAGAACACAGATGAACACTACACCGCTGTTATACAAAGGCATTATTTCAGACAGGTAATCGTGGTGTGGGAACGCGAGTCCCATACGCATGAGCAGTACATTAGAAAAGGTAGAAGAACACAGATGAACACTACAGCTCTGTTATACAAAGGCATTATTTCAGACAGGTAATCAATTTCTGTTTTAATTAAGGTCATTTATAATAGCAATAACCCACTCTTGATCATGGGTAATGCTGGATTTACCCACATTGGCTTTTTTGATCACTCAAGCTCTGCCCTCATGATCAGACCATACCAACCAGGGGTGAATCCAGCATTACTCACATCCAGTCATGGATTATTGCTTAAATAACACACTTTGTTAACCTGACACCAGCAGACAGAATGAAACTTAAGGGATGAAGTTTTTCTAGAACCAGGCATTTCTTTGGAATGTAACGTCAGCTGTTAAAAACGTACCCAAGGACTGATACTTCCTAATGCTGACTGTCCTCCTTTCAGAACTTCTGCACACCTGAAAAAATAAAATAAGGCTTATCAATGCTTGAAGCCATGCTATCATTATAACCTTTAAAAATAAATCTCTGCTGTACCCTAGTGATCTTATGATGAGACTTGTTCATCAGAATTACAAGTATATCTCTGAAATGTGACTGATTTTCAGGGGCTTCCCTCCTTCTGTCATAATATTTTCTCTAGTCTTCCTAATTCTTTGTAAAACTTACAAATTTGGGAGAAAATTGATGGATTATATCAAATAAATAATGACAATCACTAGAGTTATAGACTTCTTTTGGCTCCCTAATTCTGAGACTCTTAAGTGCAAGACCCAAAATTATGGCAAAATAACTTTGAAAATGCAGAACAGCGAATGCCATTTCCTTGGTGTTTTCCTTTAAAATGATCTTTGTTGATGGGCAAGTCCCTCTAAACCCCCAGTTTGGGGAGGCAAGCTCTCCCAAAATGTATATATACCAACTCCAAGATTACCATATGTCAGAGAAAAGGGGATATTCTGAGAAACAGCTGTCTCATACTCACTGTATTTCTGATTATTCAGTCTTGGAGTCAGAGCTCATTGTTATAAGTCAAGGAATATCAAATCTTTACCCTTTTAGTTAAGGAAATCATGTTCATTCACATTCTTTTATTTTAAGTTATTAAGTTGCTAGTATTTATATTTTAAAAAAGTGTTCCTTGTTGTAGGCATTCGTCTTTGATTTCTTCTGGATTTGTCCCTGATTAGCAGTGCTTATATGACAGTGACAAATGCACTACTATCATGATGACAGTTGTTTATTTTTATTTACTTGTATTTTCTTTTTCTTTTATATTACATTTGTTTATTAGGTTAGTACATGGATCATTCAACCATTTGCAGGTACAACCTGGTGACTAAATTCACAAAATCACAACAAAAAGACTTTTTTTTGAAGTACATAGTTGCACAAAACATAAAAAAATATATATTTACATTATGATGGTGGAACAGTTTGTGAACACAGTTAAGAATAAAATATTAGAGGAACTTGTAACAGGATAAAAATCAGAGAAAGAGGTTATGAGTTGAAAGTTGGGGCAGACAAAGGTTAGATAATGTGGTTGACTGAAAAGCATCTGTATTCATCTATATTGTTATGGAAGTATTTTTTGAGTTGTGCTGTGAAGGTGGCATACCTCCCAACATCTTAGCGCATGAAATCTGGACAAAGCCACAAATAATGGGGGGACAAAGGCCCAAAACTGGGACAATTTTTAAATATTGCTCTTACAATCTTAGAAAGTAGATAGAATAACAGGTTTTGCATTAGCATGATTTTTCTGAAGGGTATGAAGTCTGAAACTGAAATGTCTGTCATTATTTTCTGACTTAAATTTGCAATGATTTGCTAGAAAACTACAATTTCATGAAAAATGGACAAAAAATATGAGGTAAAAATCTGGACATTCTGCAAAAATCTGTACAGTTGAGAGGTATGGAAGGTGGGGTCAGAGGATTGTTCATTTATGTTGTTGAATGGGGACAGAATGAATAGTTTGTACAGTCTAGTTTGGTTTGTGGAACTTGAAGAGTTGACCCTGTTTGGGAGACATTCCTGGGGTTATAAGCAAGAGGATCCTGAATGGCATTTGACTGTAAGAGGTTGCAATAGTTTGAATATGAATGAGCCTATTACTAGGGCTAGCTCCTTGTATGATTTGAACTAATTTGTCTTTGTCAGAGGGTGTTGCAGTGGTACGCAAGAAGTGGGGTGTTTATACTAATAATTATCTTATATTAAATAACAGTTTATTTTGGTTATTAAAGGATTGCATTATAGGGAAAAGTCACCAAGCAAGTGATTCTTACTTCATTTTGAATATATTAAATAATTTTACAAATTTTATATATAGAAATCTAGCTTATAAAGCATGGATTTTCCTTGTGTTTCCTATAGCATATACTCAAAGTAATAGCCCTACTTCAAATTTAGAAACAATGGTTGTCTTTAAAGAGAAGAATCTGTTGTACTGGTTTCAGTTAATGAGAGATGAAAAGCTGCACTCAGTAGATTACATTAGGAATAAATATGATTTGGATAAAAACATGTGGTTAGATATACAATCTTGTAGACTATATATAGAAGGAGAAATTAAGTCAGTGCAACCAATGTTAAGGGATCATGTCCCACATTTATTTATTTGGCATTCATTTATCAGGAAGGTCTGACTGGACATCTAGTCCATTTTCAGCTGAGGCCCAGAGAGAAAAGCTCCACATTACAAACAAAAGAACATTAACTTAACAGTTTACATAATAGTTGAGTAGTGCAATAACAATAACAACAACAATAACATGGCAGTGCACAACAATAATAGTTATATACAGCAATTGTATGACACAGCCTATCACATGAAAAACTGAGACAAGTTAAATCAGTCAAGTGGTGTAATAAGTGACAGGATACGGGAAGAAGCAAGACTGAGAATATTGATAAGGATGTGCATAAGTTAGAAGAAGAAATTTAAAATCTAAAAAGAAGAAGAAAATTGATTGAATATATATATTTCTAAA
The DNA here is from genome assembly GCF_019279795.1 of Protopterus annectens. NCBI lineage: Eukaryota > Metazoa > Chordata > Ceratodontiformes > Protopteridae > Protopterus > Protopterus annectens. The sequence goes on from NC_056751.1 coordinate 727,165,335, forward strand.
AAGAAGAAGTAGAAAATTGACTGAATATATCATATTTCTATTGCAACAAAATTCCTTAGGACATGGTCTCTTGTCCAAATTCTTTAACGTGGCAAAGAGGGAAACTAAAACATGTAATGATACATGTTGGAACTTCTTCTTTCGGCTTTTTCCTGGTTAGGAGTTGCCACGGCGGATCACCTGTCCACTCATGACTGGCAGTGGAGTTTTACAGTGTCGAGTTGCCAGCTTGGCGCCCAACCTTCCACAGAAGTCACACACATGCACGCACTCACACCTAGGGCCAATTTAGAGTGTCCAATCCACCTACAGCATGTCTTTGGAATGTGGGAGGAAATTGAAGCACCCGGAGGGAACCCACGTGACCACAGGGAGGACATGCAAAGTCCACACAGAAGGCACCCCAGCAGAGGATCGAACCAGAGAACCTCTTGCTGTGAGGCAACAACGCTAACCGTTGCACTACCGTGGCTGCCCAATGATACATATTGGAACTATTTTACCCAAATCATTAATAGACCACCAAGTGAAGAAGACAAAACATTTTTCTATTCTCATCAAAACATACTACTTCATCTGTTAGATGACATTTGCTTACATGGAAGTTTTTACATAGGCCCTTCTTCACCCCTCATAAAATTGAATTGCTGTACAAGAAAAAGCAACAATGTCGGAGACGCAAGAAAAAACTTGAAGCAGGTTGACAACACATGTTTGTTGATTATTCTGTCCTTTTTGGATTCCTTTTTGGAATAATATTCTTTTTATAGGCATTTTTGAGATACGTTTATTTTATCTAAATCATTAATTCTTTTTAATACTCCTAGTCCCACTTGTATTAACTGAATGAAAGATAACATATTGTGGACTTTACTGACCGCCTCCTGAAAAGTGATCACAGAAAACGGGAAAAATGTATTTACTCCCTCATTTAAAGAATTTATACGTTTAGCAACCAAAGTAACTCATCTAGGAATTATTACAATCAGATTGAGAATGAACAGAATTACCTCTTGACTCAATGTATGGACAAAATTTAAAGAACTACTTGACAAGCAAAAATAAAATAATTAAAAAAAGCATTCTTGAATTGAACAGACTTGCAACAACAGGAATGACTAGAAAGCTGAGGGACACTCTTGTAAATAGTTATTTTCTTTGTTTCTGCATTTATAAGGTTAGATTCTTTTTTTTTTCTTACTTTTAAATATGCATGTTCATTTCTGATTACAAATTTTGTAGTGATTATGTTTTATAAAAATTTAATCAAAACATTTTAGAAAAAAAAGAAGTGGGGTGTTTGAGACGAACTGACAGATTTTGTTTTCAATGAACTGCATTGTGGAAGTATTTTTCTTTGAAACTAGCTTCACTCCTTTGCCAACTGCAGCATTGGCTATTGTGCTTAGAAAGGGTGAGGTCTTCTTGGCCCAGAATGGAAGTGAGTTAATTTTTCTTTTTGTTTTTTCTACGTGGCTTTGGAAATTAGGGGATGGTTCAAGCCATAAACATAGATATTTAAAGGAAGTTGAAGTTTCCATTGGGATGTTGTTGACTTCTTTGATTTCAGGGGTCTGGGAAGAGTTTGTCAGTTTCTGCAAGGTCCCAAGCAGCATACTTTTCATTTTGGTAGGGTTAAGTAAAATGCTGTGGTTGATTAGCCATACCTGAATAGTGTGTTTTTGTATTGTAACTGAACTGAGTGAGAGCAGCTGGATCTGAATATTGATATATCATCAGCATCAGTGACTAGGATGATATGGAAAGTTGGTAGGTTATAATGGGGTTTGTTTTTCAACACAAAAAAAGGAACAGTACAAATATGGAACCCTGAGGTGATGTTTTAGATACTGAAGACTCTGTTTTGATCCTAAAGGACCTGTTCAACTGGATGTTACTGAACCAGGATACAGTATCAGAAGTGATCCTAATGTGTTGTTGAGTGCTGAGAAGGAAAGAGTTGTCAATAAGGCCAACAGCCCATCAGGGTACATCCATGTCTTTCAATGTGACTACCTTGGCTACTACATTGTCTGGCAGCTGTTGACCAAATTAAGTAATTATTTTATGTAAACTAAGGTACGAAGCTCATCCTGTATACAGGACAGGTGTTCCCATGTTAGGAACTGTCTTGATTGCAGTAGAGACATTCCAGTGATAGGGTTCATCCAGGCTAGGGTTCATCCAGTGCTAGGGTTCATCCAGGCTAGGGTTCATCCAGTGCTAGGGTTCATCCAGTGCTAGGGTTCATCCAGGCTAGGGTTCATCCAGTGCTAGGGATCATTCATGCTAGGGTTCATCCAGTGCTAGGGTTCATCCAGTGCTAGGGTTCATCCATGCTAGGGTTCATCCAGTGCTAGGGTTCATCCAGGCTAGTGTTCATCCAGTGCTAGGGTTCATCCAGGCTAGGGTTCATCCATGCTAGGGTTCATCCAGTGCTAGGGTTCATAGGGTTCATCCAGGCTAGGGTTCATCCATGCTAGGGTTCATCCAGGTTAGGCTTCATCCAGGCTCAGGTTCATCCAGTTCTAGGGTTCATCCAGTGCTAGGGTTCATCCTATATGCAGCAAAGGTGTTCCCATGTTGGGAACCATCCTGCATGCAGCAGCGACAGTTTTAACATGAAACACCAATTTCCACAATCCTGAGGATTCATAATGGTGAAAAATAATGCCCAAAATACAGAAGGGGGAAATTAACTTTAAATATTAGAATGGATCCTAAATGGTCAGACTGTAAATATTTTATTACTTATTTACAATGCCAATGTGCTATATAGTTTCACAGACCTTGTCCTGATAGAGATATGCTGTATGGACTGAATGACAGCTATCCAGTACATCAGTTACCTTTTCAAAGAAATGTAGTAAACTACATAGATGTGACCAAACCTTGACAAAGGTTGACAGTTCTATGGAGTTCTGAATACCATAGTTTATTAAGTTAGAGATTATAATTTTCATGGCCTTGCAAATTAGGCTAGTTAACAGTTCTATGGAGTTCTGAATACCATAGTTTATTAAGTTAGAGATAATAATTTTCATGGCCTTGCAAATTAGGCTAGTTAAGTTGATGGGGGGTTCTGTAGCACCTGATGTCTGTGGCAGGGTCCTGTTTGTGAAGAACCACTACAACCACTGTTTTCCATTCCCCAGCTATGTACCCCATGGCTAAACTTAAGTTAAATAAGTATGGGAAGGTTCAGTGAGGGCATGTCTGGTGTTTATTAAACATTTGGGTCAATTGTCTGGGCTCATAAGAAAGGTGTTCTTAGTTTTAGATAACACAGTCAGAACCTGCTACATGATGACCCTAGGGGATGTTGTATGGGACTCAGGGATTTGTGGAATTTCACTGATTGTCACAGGGTAAAGTTAGCACTAAATCTGTTTGCAACTAAGTTAGCTTTATTGTTAGGGTCAGTGTGGGTAATTCCATCTGGAATTAGTTTAGAACATTGCTTGATGTTATTTCCCAGTTTCCTAGTGTAATTGAAGAATGATTTGTAGTTATCCTTGTCTTCTGATACTTGTATTAATTCGTGTTTAGCTTTGATCTTTCTGATGGTTATTTTTAGTTCCTTTTTGATAGAGTTTTTAATGTGGATAGCTTTAAATTTGCTATAGGACTTTAGAAGCTCTTTCATTTGTTTAAAACCTTATTTATACTGGTGGACCACCAAGATGGTTTAGTGGTTTATTATTAAATTTTCCATTATATTTGTTCCTAGTGGGGAGTGGTACACCTGTACACTTTCATAGTTGGGAGTAGAACTCAGGTACATAAATTCCAGTTGAAGATGTATGGGGGCTGGTGAAACTGCAATTAAACTTACAGACCTCATCTTAGAATTTAAATGTTTGCATTTTTAAAAGTTCTTAAATTGAGAATTGTTTACAGCAGTGGCATTTGCAGCTTTAAAGGAGAATAATATTTGTTTATGGTCTGACTTGACCATGGTACACTTGGGCGCTATGTTGGTTAGAGCTAGGTCTAGAATGTTCTGACCCTTATTAAACTGGTTAACTGTTTCTTATAGGGAACTGTCATTTATCACATCCAAAAATCTCTACACATGCAAAGCTTTTTGGGTTGGGAGGGTGGCCTAATGGTTAAGGTGTTTGCCTTGCAAACACAAGGTACAGGGTTTGAATCTCACAGGGGATAATTGGCTGGGCTTAAAATGGCTCGCAAGGGCAGTTAGCCTTGTACGAACCTATGAACCTATGAACCTAAGCATGTCAGTCAATCAAGGGATAATTGAAATCTCCCAACCAGAAGGTATTTTTTGTTAAGGGTAGTTAAGTGAATACCTTTATAAATCTCTCATGGTGTTCAGGGGACATAAAGTGCATCCAGTTGCAGGCTATAAATTGGTAATCTTTCTTGTTAGGCTAAGTTAGAGTTCAGGAAATTCAGTTTTGGTTCTAGGGAGCTCTGCCTAGAGGTGGTATGATCTCTGTCAAATATGGAAATGCCTCCATGTTTACTCTCAGGTCTGAATGCATAGTAAGTGCTAAAGTAGGTAAGGAAAGACTGCCATCTTTAAGGTAAAACCAAGTTTTGGTTGCGACAGAAACATGGATGTGTTCATGTAGCAGGAGGGTATCAAGGTCGAGCAGTTTATTATTAAGGCTTCTGGCACTGAGAAGAAAAACCTCGATGTGGTCAGGATTAGAATTTGCTGTAACTGGGTCTGCTATGTTGGAATATCCAGTAACCAGATTTAGCCTAAAAAAGACACTATTGGGGCAGTAAGTTCTTTGCTCAATAAGTAAAAGCCATGGAATGAAAGGTGCAGGCCATCCCTTGCAAAGCATTTTGGGCAGTCTTTCTCCTCATTCCAGGGTGACACATACCGGACTTCCTTAGAATGACACCAACTACTTAGCCAAATGCTGAAGCCAATTATCATATGGGCAAGGGTAGGATTATACTCAGGACCAGAGTATACTTGGTGAGGGGGTCTATATTAGATCAGCGAATGCTTAAAAAAGCGAACGCTGATTGATTGAGCTTATGTAAGCGAAAGCTTACAATCTCGAGCTGTCAGATCAGTGATTTTTTTTCCTAGGGAAAAAAAACGCTGATCCAAAACACATACACACAACACAAGCACACTAAACAAACAGAAATTCACACACATACACCTAAAATCTGACACCTAACCCTACACTAAACTATGCACACACCACTGTCTAACTAACTATCCACTTACCTTAACCCAAACCCTAACCCTAAGGTCCATCACTATCGCACACTCACCTCACGCACTCTCTAACCCTAACTCATCTAAACCCGCCCTAATCCTCACATCCACACAATCGCACACATACCTCGCGCCCTAACCCTAACTCACCTAACCCACCCTAACACTCACATCCACACAATCGCACACTTACCTGAATCCGACCCATAACTTTCCACCATAGCACTGAAAATACAGAAGCAACAGAAATGGACAACCAAATTCTTTCCCTAGGAAAAAATTTGGGTTTCTGTTGCTTCGATATTTTGAACATTCGCAAAAATAAGTTTGATCAATCAGCGTTCGCTTTTTTAAGTGTTCGCAGATCTAATATAGACCCTTGGTGAGAACCAAGATGTCTTTCTTTATGTCCCTCAGGGTGGAGCACCACAGGTCATTCACACCCACAGGGACTACTATAAGGTCATATTCATATTTGCCTGGAGTAAGGGACTGAAGAGCCCCTGTGATATCATGGAACCTGGTGATTGCTTTGCCTGACAATGGAATCACCATTTACTAGGACATTTCTGTTTGTAATTCCTGAATTAGTGGCAGTGTAAGGTTTACAGTCGGCAGACTGGTGACTCACTGATATGTGAAAGGGTGGTGATATGGTGATACTGTTTCTACGTTGAGACTTTTTGTCACGATCAAAAAGTCAAGCTATTCTTTCCAGACAATCTGCAGTGTCTCTTGTATAGCAAGAGCTAATCCCAGCTCTAGGAATTGTGGTACTGCACTATTAATCCCAGCTCTAGGAATTGTGGTACTGCACTACTAATCCCAGCTCTAGGAATTGTGGTACTGCACTACTAATCCCAGCTCTAGGAATTGTGGTACTGCACTACTAATCCCAGCTCTAGGAATTGTGGTACTGCACTACTAATCCCAGCTGTAGGAATTGTGGTACTGCACTACTAATCTCAGCTCCAGGAATTGTGGTACTGCACTACTAATCCCAGCTCTAGGAATTGTGGCACTGCACTACTCATCACCTTTTCTATTGAATAATGTACAGTTACTCTTCCCATCTGATTCCTCTTATTAACTAATGTTGTGCCCAATATATAACTTCTGAATCCTCTCCCCATCTGTTTAATTTCTTCACTAATACTTTGCATGCTTCTGGGTCAGATGCCCCTTGCTGTGCTCTACATAGACCCTGACTATGGCTTTTTTTGTTTGTTTTTTTGTTTTGTTTTTTTTTGAGATTATGCCCTGCAGACTCAGAAAAGGAACTTTGTTGGGTTTGTCTGGCATGACTTTCCTGTTGTAAGTTCATACCACCTTGGACCCTGTACCCTACTGATTTTTAGATAGTCTAAAAGTATTTATTTCAGAACTGATTACATGACATACCAAACAGCTGATCTCAAACTGAATTATTCAAACGTATGTCTCACTTCCATTTTGTAAACAGGAATCATTCCCCACAATGTGTTGAAAAGGTTAATCAGAGATAATACCAGTTCTCTTCTCCATTCAGTACAAATTTTAGGGTGACTCCTAGAAGGCCTCATTTCCATTTCATGCCTCAGTTTATTAAAAATTCTAGGGTGACTTCTACAAGGACCCATTGCCTTGTGTACCTTTAGTTTCTGGAGCTCTTTTACCCTCATTTCTTTTGTGAAATGGCCTGGATCGTGACCATTATCCTGGGCCCTTCAACTCACAAGATTTTATAAAACCATTATCCTCAGCCCTTCATCTCACAAGATTTGATAAATCTCCCTTATGCTCACTCCATTATGAACACTCTGCTGAATTGTTTAACAGCCCTTTCTTTTCAGCGTCCTTTTCTGCCCACCCCCATCTCTCTCTCTCTCTCCTCTCTCTCTCTCTCTCTTTGTTCCATTAGGTTTTGTCTCCCTTCTTTATTGAACTGGCTATCTTTTCCTTAGTTTGGGCCTTTAGTTATGCAAAGTAAAGTAAATGTAAGAATTTATTTTGTCACTTTCTGTCAGTGTACTTATGCAGTCAGATGCTTTTGTAAAATACAGTAACAGATCATTCCAATGGACTGACAGTTATTTACCTCTTACTGATTCTCTTTCTTTGCCTTTTGTTCCCGTCACCCCCCTCCATAATGCCTGCATTTACAGCACTACTGTGACTCTTGGATTCATTTGTTTGAGATGCATAAAGGGCAACTGGCAAAATAAGTGATTACAAAGGCTGCTTAAAATTAAAGTTGTTTTAGGGACTTCTGAAACATCTGCAAAGATTGCTGAAAAACATAAAGCTCTACAATATTTCCTGTTTTGCATTATACGTGAAACAAAACATACAATGTTACTTTGTAAGACCGTTAAAAAACAAATGGCAGAAACTAACAAAATGTGATGATATCTCGATCTTTTGTGCATTAGTAATGTCCTGCACAATTCTAAATGGTTTTATTATTTTGCAGTTTATTCTGCCTCACTCATAGTAACATGGTTAGGGTAGATATTCTGGTGTTATTTTTTACCCAATATTTCTCTTCCAAAAAGCCATGTTGCATATCAACAATGAGCTATCATTTTGCCTATTTTAACAGCCCTTTTTTTTCAGCATGCTTTCTACCCAATACTCATCTTTTTCTCCCTTCTTAATGTGTCACCCTTGGAAATCTATCTCTACCCAATTTTGCCTCACATGGCACATGACAATTAGTGCAGCTACCTACTCTTGTTTATGTATATTACATAAAGTGCTCAGAATAGTCCATCTGTTTAAAATGTATTATATTATTGTAAATGTGTATGGCTTATGTGTATTCTCTATTAAACTCTTCAAGCACGATACCCTGCTATTAACCAAAGTTGATTTCCTAACTGCTAGTCATTTAATTGTACAATGTTCCAAGTTATTCTCTTGTTTGATACACGTTTTATAACTCAGTTATATTTTGCAACTCTTGTTTAACATATTTCTTTTATCTTGCATTCTGTTATGGAGCTTTTCTCCCTGGGATCCACTGAAAATGGGCTCATTTCAGCCCAGTAGACTTTCCTAGTCAACAAAAGCAAATAAACAAATAAATAAATAAATAAAATTGTATTCTGTATTTTAAACTTCTGTTGCCATTTGCTTAGGACTGTAAGCCACTGCGGATGCACAAGCCAGTGCATTTCTTTGTGCCGGTCCCAAGCCCGCATAAATGGGGAGGATTGCGTCAGGAAGGGCATCCAGCGTAAAATTTTGCCACATCACACATGCAGAAAACCGTACAGAAATTCATACCGGATTGGTCAAGGCCCGGGTTAACAGTGACCGCCACCAGTACTGTTGGCCAACAGGGTGCTGGCGGAAATTGGGCTACTGTTGGCCAAAGGAGGAGGAGGAGAAGAAGGGGAAGGCATGCCCGAAGGTGAGTAAGGGCTAGGACTGTGATAGTGAGGGTCGGAACTTTGAATGTTGGCAGTATGACTGGTATAGGGAGGGAGCTAGCTGATATGATGAACCAAAGGATGGTTGGTATATTGTGTGTGCAAGAGACAAGATGGAAGGGGAGCAAGGCTAGGTGTATCGCGGTTTCAAATTGTTTTATCATGGTGTGGATGGGAGGAGAAATGGTGTAGGCATTATCCTGAAGGAAGAGTATGCTAAGAGTGTTTTGGAGGTGAAAAGAGTGTCGGATAGAGTGATGTTTATGAAGCTGGAAATTGATGGTGTAATGATGAATGTTGTTAGTGCATATGCTCCACAAGTTGGGTGTGCGATGGATGAGAAAGAAAAATTTTGGAGTGAGTAGGATGAAGTGGTGATGACTGTACCCAAGGGTGAGGGACTGGTGATTGGAGCAGATTTCAATGGGCATGTTGGTGAAGGGAACAAAGGGGACGAGGAAGTGATGGGTAGGTATGGTGTTAAGCAAAGGAAAGCAGAAGGTCAGATGGTAGTGGATTTTGCGAAAAGGATGGACATGGCTGTGATGAATACATATTTTAACAAGAGGGAGGAGCATAGGGTGACATACAAGAGTGGAGAAAGATGCACACAGGTGGATTATATCTTATGTAGAAGGGCCAATCTGAAGGAGATTGGAGACTGTGAAGTGGTGGCTGGGGAAAGTTTAGTTAGGCAGCATAGGATGGTGGTTTGTAGGATGACATTGGTGATCAAGAAAAGGAGGATGAGTGTGAGGGCAACACCAAGGATCAAAAGACCTTCTACATTGCCCACCTCATCATGAAGGTTTTCACATCTAGATCAAGGGAGGTCATAGTCTCCCTATACTCATCACTTATCAGACCAATGATCGAGTACAATGCCCCATTCGGAATGTATCTGACCCGACACTTGCAGCAGCTGGAGAGGCCACAAAAGTTCCTCACCAAAAGGATAAAGGGTCTCAAAAATCTGTCTTATGCTGCCCGACTGAAAGAACTCCAGTTATATTCAGTTGCTTACCGCTTGCTCAGAGGTGACCTGTGCCTGACATACAAGGCCATGTCAAACCCAGATTTGATGAACATGCTTCATCTCAAAAAATCCAGATCCCTCAGAGCCACAAGGGCGGGATAATTAAACCTTGACACGGTTATTAATAGGACGTGCTGGAGGGATAGATTCATCACCCAAAGACTCCCTATGCTGTGGAACAAAATCCCGGTTTATGTGAGGCAGAGCACCTCGCTGGCCTTGTTCAAGAGGAATCTTGACCAATGGATGGGAGATCGCAGATACACCCCAGGGGTTACCTCAGTGTCACTGCTCGACAGAGGCACAGCAAAATAATGGGCATAGTTTCTCCAAACTAAAGGGGTGGCGTAAGCCACAAAACTATGGGCTAGGCTTATAAATGCCCTTGGGCAGATAGCCTAGTATGAACCTATGAACCTATGAACCTAAGGACATTTAGACACATAGGATAATTTAGGAAGCTCATATCTTAGATATTTTTGTTGAGGAATTACTGAAGTTTTCCAAGTTGGGTTAGGTATTTGGTACGTATCGAAGGGCATATTGTTTTCTAGTGTTTCAAAATGTTATTATTGTTATCTTTATTATAGATGTTTCCCTCTTGTTTTTAATCATGTATTCATTGTGATTTATTAACCTGGTCTGGGTCTGAAAATGTTTACTTTTGGTCAGTGCAACACCTCGGTAAACAATCATAAATAAAATAAAATAAAAATTGGAATTTTGATCTCTCATGACAAAGAGGAGATCCTTTAATAATCAAGTGGGTGATGTAAAAGGCTTTTCTAGTGACAGAGGATATATAGTAGTGAATTGCAAGTTTGTTTTCCTCAAAAGTGGCTAAGTCTGTAATGATGATATCAATTTTAAGAAGGGTTGTTTATGTGGTAGGTGTGTGAGAGTTCTTGTTTCCCTTAACTATAAGATGCTACATGTTTTCAGATTCTGCATTAGGTATTGATCCTATAGCACCATGGCTTGGTTGGAGTTAGGCCCTCTGTAAGGATCTGAGTGACTACAGGTCAGTTCATGATACTTCCAAGCCTTGCAGTCATGTGACCTCGGTGAGCCAGAGGAGTTGATGCCAAATAGAAGTGGTTGCAAAACATAGCTCTGGGGAACATCAGTGGGGACAAGTCCCTTGGAGAATAATGTATCATTAGCTCTAATTGAGTGGAGTCCATCAGTGAGCCAGTGATAATAAAACAGGTTAAATAAGGACTTATATTTAGATTGAACAGTTTGTTATTATGCCAGACTGGATTATAATGTCAAAGGCCTTAGTTAAATCAAGGTAAGCTATGTGTATGCAGTTACCTACATTTATTGTTTTTATGACTTTTCAAAAAGTCCAGCTAGGTTTAAAAAGGCGTAATCTACCTTTTACAAAAGTAAATTGGTTAGGGTTTAGGAAGTGTAGGTTTTCTATGTCCCTCTTTATGATATACATGTAGATATGCTCCATCGCTTGTCAAATGATACTAGTGAGACTATGTCTGTAGCTGCCATGACCCATGGGGAGGTCTCTTTATATAGGAGAACTACTACAGCTCTTCTCTAGGCTTCTAGTGCCTGCCTACTGGAGAGGTTGTATTCAAATAGGCTAAGGAGATGGTCTGAAACACTGACCAGGAAACATTGCAGTATGTTATCTGGACCCACAGAGTTGATTTCTTTAGTCTGCACAGCAAACTTAGTATCTGTTCAGCGGTAATTATCAGGATGGGGTTTGGACTGAATGCTTTGTATTAGAAAGTTTGTACATGATAGTGGCCATCCTGGCCTATTCACACTATCTAGTTTACTTTATGTTCTTCTGTTTTCTTTCAGTTTGACTTACTCTTCATTTTGTCCTGCACTTATTCATTCATTCATTGTTGTTTCTTAGTAAGATTGCACTCTGAGAACTGTGGAGGAAACAATTGCATTAAGCTAGGGGTCTAGGGGTTCTACATGCCCTGAGGTGCTTTTTAGATGACTTTTTTCATCCAGTGATTGTGTGAGCAAAAACCTTGATCAAAGAAAGAAATTTAGTCTTTACCTCTATCCTTTCAGCACATCCTAACCAACTAAGGCTACCCTGTAATAACTGCAGTGAAAATAATTGTATTAAACCTGGGGTCTGGGGGCTGCTAGCCCCCCCCCCCTCCAGAAGCTATGATATTTCTAGATGCTTTGAGAAACATTTTAAAGTTTTCAAACAACCTTTTCATCCAGTGATGACATGAATTAAAACCATGATTAAGGAAAAAATTCAGTCTCACTCTTCAACTTTGCTTTTTCCTGAATCATATCAACACATCCTAAATGACCAGGACTACCCTGTAATAACTAAATTAAGCTGGGAGTCAGGGTGTAATAACTAAAGTAAGCTGGGAGTCAGGGGGTAATAACTAAAGTAAGCTGGGAGTCACGGGGTAATAACTAAAGTAAGCTGGGAGTCAGGGGGTAATAGCTAAAGTAAGCTGGGAGTCAGGGTGTAATAACTAAAGTAAGCTGGGGGTCAGGATGTAATAACTAAAGTAAGCTGGGGGTCAGGGGGTAATAACTAAAGTAAGCTGGGAGTCAGGAGGTAATACCTAAAGTAAGCTGGGGTCAGGGGTAATAACTAAAGTAAGCTGGGGGTCGGGGGGTAATAACTAAAGTAAGCTGGGAGTCAGGGGTAATAACTAAAGTAAGCTGGGGTCAAGGGGTAATAACTAAAGTAAGCTGGGAGTCAGGGTGTAATAACTAAAGTAAGCTGGGGTCAGGGGTAATAACTAAAGTAAGCTGGGGTCAGGGGGTAATAACTAAAGTAAGCTGGGGGTCAGGGGGTAATAACTAAAGTAAGCTGGGGGTCAGGGGGTAATAACTAAAGTAAGCTGGGGGTCAGGGGGTAATAACTAAAGTAAGCTGGGAGTCAGGGGGTAATAACTAAAGTAAGCTGGGGGTCAAGGGCCTGCTAGGCAATCAGAAACCACAAAGTTATAGATGCTCTAAGGAGTGTTTTATATATTTTTCTTGTTTTAAACACCTTTATTGAATTATCACTTGTGACATAGGCAAATTTACATTCATATAAAAGTAATCAAATTCAAACCTTCTGAACAAAATTCATGTGTACAGAAAAAAAAATTCAATACTACTTTTTCATTTCAAGAAAGAAAGAAATTGTATCCAAGTTTTAATGCTTAAAGCTGAGCAAAAGCCAGTTAACAATAAAGTAGAAGATAAACGTTTGTGAGAATGCATCTGTCATATCTTGGAATAGTACCTGCCCACTATCCCCAGCCTCAATATAGGTAGTCACTTTCTGTGTGCCTCCCCTCAGTATTAAAATGGGTTAAAATTGGGTCTATATTAGAACATTGAATATTTAACAGTTCGAATCACTAAAGGTTGTAGTGATCGAACTGTTAAAACATCGAATGTTCAGAAAAAAAAATAACAAAAAAAAAAAACTAAACGGTGTAGGCAGGGGGCAAGCCCCCCTGCACCCCCCACCCCACGTGAGGGGTGCCCCGCTACTTAAATATACCAACTCTGAGACCGCACTACATTGAAGTAAATGGAAATCTCCCCTTATGGAGATTTCCATTTACTTGTTCGATATTCTGCAGTTTCGCTATTCTCATGTCGGCAATGTCAGATTCAACATTGTTGGCTTTCGAGAATGTAATATAGACCCATTAAAATTAAGACATAAATGGCTAGAGTCATATTTCAAGCTGCTGCTGTCATATTTATATGCAGCATGCCTCCTCACCCCTACCCCTAAAAAGACAATCACCTTCTGTGTACCCTTCTGATATCAGACTGGGACAAAACTGTAAAAAAAAAAAAACAGAACATATTTGCTGTCAGATGTATATAAACAGCACACTTATTTATTCTCTCTAAAATGATAGCCACATGTACATACATCAGATGTTTGATTATGAGGAAAATAAAAAAAATATTATAATAATATATCCAACTTGTTATTTCTAGAGACAGTACAGTGTTCATATGCAACCTATAGTGACCCTCCATGCACCTATCTGAAGTTTGTGAGGACAATTAAAGAGATAATAACTACACTGTCCCCAGTTCAATGCAAGCTATAGTGACCTCTGAGATATGTGAAGAATGTTAAAGAAATAATGACATTGCCCCCCCCCCAAGTACAGAGACCTTCTGTGTACACCTATGAGCAGGGCTGGTTTTAGACTAGATGGGTTCAGGGCAGGAGCAATTACTAAGCCCATGTCTACATCTATTTATACATTCTTGATATGGGGAGCCTCCAGCACCCAGAAGTTCAGCAAGACTGGGTATTCCATGATGCATGCACCCCTTTTTGGAGAGATGACTGTAATGGTGTCAGTTACATTTCATCCCCACAACCCCCACCAAGCAGTTATAACCACTTCTATGTACCATTCAGATGTCTGATCGTGATAAAAGAGAAAGACCATGTAATGTGTTTCTCCCTTCTTCTAAATAAACAGTTGCCACACATTAAAATATTGCACATTGCTTCAGCTATCACATTAGTCCTGCAAAACCAAAATAATAAACAAACAGCGGGCAGATAGACATTTTCCTCCACGGAAGACAGCCACAGTAATTATACCTTCATTATCTGTGCATATCAGGTGTCCGGTGAAGTAGTGCATCTTACCTCTCACAAATGCACACTAGTCCTGCTTTGCCAGACAGTGACTATTTAAACTGAGCAAATGATAAGAGGGTCAGTTATGTTCATCCACCAACCCCAAACCTCACCGAGCAGTTACAGCCATAACGTTTGCTGGCCATGTAATATTATTTCACCTCCAGCATCCAGAAAAACAAGCTGTTACACATTAAAGTATTCCAGTCCAATTTGCTCCATATAAATCACAAACCCAAATTAATATTGTGAAAGATGTCTAGTTAATCATTGCCAGCATAATTGTAAAAATAATGACACATCATTCCATTCCTCTTATCTTAAATGTCCACATGAATCACAAAGCCAGAAGTATAGCCCAAAATATCTGGTTGATCACCTCCAGTATTATTGTTAAAATTGTGATAACACTCATCTCATCAAGGTATTCTTCTCAACCCAACTGTCCACACAAATCACAAAGTATGAAATACTGGCCAAAACATCTGGCTGATCAATGGCAGCAGTGTGTAAATGTTGTAGTAACATTCATCTGACCATGCCACTCCTCTCATCTCAACTCTGCACAAATCACAACTTCTGTAATATTAAAAATATAGCTCTAGTTGATCACAGACAGTATTACTGTAAAAATAGTATTAACACTACTCTCCATACCTCTCAGGTGTACCTCCATATGGGGGATGAGGCTCCCTATAGAAATGTTGGTACTCAGAATGCCAAGTGCCAAATTGCTGGAAAAAAATGACCAAAACCTGAAGAAGAGGTACTCTCCAAAATTGCTTTTTGCATTTCTCCACTTGTTCTTTCTCCTTCCCCTCTACTTCTATTTCTACGTCTTACCTCTACTTACTACAACTAGGATTAAATACTACTCTGTATGATGAGAACATTTTTAAAACTGTATATGATTTTATGTATTGTATGTATTATGTGTCTTGTTTATTAATTAGTACTCTGGATGCTAGTCTGTTAAACTTTGTTGGAACCTTTCGCCTCGGGCCTCCACTGAAAAAGGGCTATTAAGCTCAGTTGGACAAACCCGGTCAACAAATGTAAAATAAATAAAATGTAAAATAATAAGTAATAAATAAATTGCTCTTCTCCTTAAAACTTCTTTTTGCGAATGGGGAGGCTTTTTTCAAGGGGGGGGATCCCTCCCCCACACCACCCAAAACTTATATATACCAACTCCAAGATCATCATTCCTCATAGAAAATGGAATATTCCAAGAAATATCATCTTGGACTTAGCATATGTAAGTCCGTTCTTTCAGCAATTCAGTTTCTGTGTTTCGTGACCCACTATAGCAGGTCCCGACATTTCAAATGGTTACCGGAGAATGTTCCTCATTTTTAGTCACTGTTCATTGCCATTATTGTGTTCTACACTGAATGAGTCAATGTCATATTTTAACCATCCTTTGAGTGTTCTTGTTGAAGTTTTTAGCAAGGTGTTAGTAGGTGTTAAACATATTACCCACTTGTTTCACATAACGAAAATGCAAGGTTGAGTATTATTGTGCCATTTCCCTCAACCCTGTCCATTATCATACAAATAAAAGAGGGAGGGACAAAAAAAAAACACTACTTCATCTTCAGATACCTTTGCTTCTATATTTGAAGTTGCAAGGTCACAGGAGTACAGACCTCGTAACATGAACGTAACATGTCGAATCAAAATTAACTGGAGCAACAGCTGCCCCCCCCCCCCAGCACTCACTGTGCTGTGGGTGCATTTTTTTCATGTAAGGACACTTTATTTTTTGGGGTAAAGAAATACTGCTCTAAAACTAAATAAATAAATAAATGGGGAAAGGGCACACCTACATGAATCGCATCCTAGGTGGTTGCCTAGGCTAGTTTGCATATGCGTAAGGCCGGCCCTGCTGGTGGTTAATTAGCTTGCTTACTGCTGGAGAAACCTGCCATGGAGGGTGAAAGTGAGTGACCTACACTGACCCCACTCATCGGGCTCCTCTACAGAAGATCAAGATAAAATTCTTCAAGTGTCACTAGCCCGAAGAAAAAAACACACAGGAAAATAACCACAGTCTTTGTTTTCCATAGGAAATCGTTGCTGTGCTATTTCTAAATGTAAAAAAAAAAAAATTAAAAAAAATGCAAAAGATTAAACTCAAGCTCCTGAAGTCCAAGAATTCTGTTTTATTCACTAGTTGAATGCATTTGTCATTTTGCAATCAGACTTCTTTAGAAAGTTTGATCTTTTGCAATGTTTATTTAGTTTTAGTTTAAGTTTTTGTTGCATTCACCTTTTGTTTTTTTTTTCTATTTCTATCTGTTCCAGCAATGACTCTCTTCACATATTCATGCAAGCATGGAGTTGGTACATATAAGCTCGGGGGGGGGGGGGGGTACTTTTGTCACCTTTCTGTGTTTCAGGCATTATTTTTATTATTTATGATACTCAGGATTGTGGAAATTGGTGTTTTATCGTAGACCCACTCATCATTTGGGAAGGAGGACACTCCAGTTCGGTTTACCTTTACATCGTCGATCCCAATATGGGCGAAACGACTTCCACGAATACTGAAGTGCGAACATTTCCAACGTCAAATTCCGAATAAGCGAATGACAAAACCTCGCCCCTTTTTGACCCATGGTAGCACTGGTGTGGATGTGTGGCATGGCCGGAAATGTCGAAATTCGACATATTTTTGACATTTAAAATTTTTCGCAGCTTTGGTTCGCTTAAATGAGTCAATTAAGTGGCCGGTCGACGAAGTGTGATTGACGATATAAAGGTAAACCCTCCAGTTCACTTCATTGTTAACATCCATCAGAAGCTGGGTATTGCAGCAAGGCAGCTCTAACGGTCAAGGATGAGACTTAACAAACAGGCAGTACTTACCGTATATCGCCATGCATACCTTCGGTTACTCACTTGTGTTTGCTCGCAGAGTAAATACTGTCAGGCAGCACCAGCAATTGCAATAAAGCAGCAACTTTAATGATATACAAAATGACAACAGTGTGATGATGATGTTAAAAGCTTCTTCACTCTTCATAAAAACTCTAGCAGACTCAGTACATTGTGGGATACAGTAATTCTTAAAATGGCATTGCTAATATATTACATTTTAAAGTAGCAATAATATTATACAGATTATACAGATTCATGGTATAAGCAAAATGCAGCTACACATTTCTTATCACCAGACTATAGCTGGCATAGGTACAGGCACATAAGTGCAGCAGAGATACTGGCAGGGGAAATAAATGACCGTCCAGGTCACAACAGGGCAACACAGAATTACAACTTTTGTAAAAAACCTGATGGCTCCCTGGATTACAGCAGATTTCCTCCACAACAACAGGCAAATAGGAGTAGATAATGTTTAGAACACAACACAGAAAAAAAAAATCCATATAAAATTGGATAAAAGTAAGACAGAACAATCTGAATGCACAGCCATAGCCGGCCACAGGCATAAAACAACTAGGTGGCCGCCTAGGGCACCGCTCTATCAGGGGCACTTTTCTAGTAATCTGGATGGTGTGAGTATACCAGGATGGGGCACAGGGTGCTGTTGAGGGGGGAGCTGTGGAGACCTTTTGCCTAGGGCACCAGTTGACCAGAGGCTGGTCCTGTGTGCAGGTATGAGCATGTGAATGCAACAACCATATTTTCTCCTTACTCCCTCCCCGGCACATTTTGTTTTTGTAATTTTAACAGAATTCTTGGGCTGCAGTAATATGAATTAAGTCTTACAGCATGTCACAACAAATTCTGTATCAGAATATGCAAATTCAAGTATCTACTTCTTTCGGCTCTTCCTGGTTAGGGGTCGCCACAGTGGATCATCTGTTTGCTCATGATTGGCAGTGGAGTTTTACGGTGTCAAGTTGCCAGCCCAGTGCCCAACCTTCCACAGAAGGCACACACACACATGCACACACACACACACACACTCATGCCTAGGGCCAATTTAAAGTGTCCAATCCACCTACAGCATGTCTTTGGGATGTGGGAGGAAACCGGACCACCCGGAGAAGACCCACGCGACCACAGGGAGGACATGCAGACTCCGCACAGAAGGCACCCCAGCTGAGGATCAAACCGGAGAACCACTTGCTGTGAGGCAACAGTGCTAACCACTGCACCATCATGGCCACCCCATGCAAGTTCAAGTATACAAACTGTAAATTCTTTAAGTTGTCATGGCTATTTCACTCTAACTGCATGGTACCATAAATATGGCTAATTCAGATATCCTGCTGTAAGGTCAGAGGTGTTAGAAGCTGCTGAAGGCTTCAGGGGTGGAAGGCAAAAGAGGCACATCATAATCTAAAAGGGTAGTTTTGTAACTGTCTACTCCCATAACCGAAGCATATCCATGATTACCATAACAGAAGCGTATCCATGAAGCAAAATGTATATAGGGTTAATATGAGTTACATTTGGAATGGCTGCACAGAAATTTCATAGAAAAATACAAATGAAGCTAAAGTTCCACCTGCATGTCATGTGATTCAGCAGCCATAGATTCAAAAGTCAGAGAAAAAAAAAACTGCTGTAGTGCTGTAAAACACTGCTGCCACACAGAGAGCAATCACCACAGAAGAGTGATGGAAGGCTGATAAACACATCATTCAGACTGTTAAACACTTCAGTGTGGCTTTAGAAAAAAGTCTAAATGAACTATTAACAGCATCCACTGCTCTTTTGTGGTGACTGCAGATTGTTGTTAATTCTCTTGTGTGTAACTAGAGCTTAACAACAGTTTGAAGTACTTAATAAAAGCTTGTTAAGAACCCACTTCACTGAAGACTCATTTGACTGAAACTCATTTCGTCAAAAGGTATATGCCCTCTTGCCCACTGTAGTGTGACCCTGGAGTTAGCATATATAGTAAGGGGGGTGTGTGGGGCACATTTGAAACGTTGTAAATCATAAACATGCATACTTACAAGTCAAATGAATAACTCTTTCCAGAAGATAATATATATCTAAACTATGTGGGGGCTACGCCCTCCACACACCCCAATGTTGGGGGCTGTGCACCCCCCCCTTACGATATATACTAACTCCAGGGTCGCACTACAGTGGGGAAGATGGCATATACCTTTCAATGAAATTAGTTTTCAGTGAATTGTGCTCAGGGAATTGATTTTCAGTGAAATGAGACTTCTATCAAATGAGTTTCAGTGAAATGTGCTTTCTATCAAATGATGTAGACCCGTTAAAATATATTACTGTACTCTGGTTGTCAGATAGATGCACAGGCGGTAACTGTCTTTTAGGAGTGGGAGTGAAGAGCATACCTCTCAAACTCTAAGAACAAGAAATCTGAACAAAGCCATATAAAATGGGGGACAAAGGCCCAAAAATAGGGACAAATTTTAAATATTGCTCTTACAAACTTAGAAAGTTGATAGAGTAACACATATTGCATTAGCATGAATTGTCTGAAAAGCATGAAGTCTGAAACTCAAGTGTCTGTTATTTTCTGACTTCAATCCTCAATGATTTGTCAGATAACCAAAGCTTTATGAGGAACAGACAAAAAACATGAGACAAAAATCTGGACATTCTGCAGAAATCTGGACAGTTGAGAGTTATGGCACTGAAGAGCCATTTTGTATGATGTGTGACAATAGCAACCTGAAATATATGACTGAGGCCATTTATTCATTCACTTTCATCACAATCCAACATCAGAGAGATGCATAAAATGTGACTATCTTTTCTTGTCTCTTCTTTTGAAAGGGAGATAGACACTATTCTAAGATATGATTCATGTATCTTTGCAAGCATTTATTTTCTCAGTTTATTGGGAACTACTTTTTGTCAACTTTGATCATTAAGCCTTGGGCACAACTTATTTCTTCCTTGAAAGAAAAAGTAAGACTGAATTTCTTTAGTTAATTATGATTTTCTTTCCATGCCATAATTGGAACAAAAGGCTGGGGAAAAACTATAAAACGTACCTCACAGCATCTAGACTCCTGTGGCTTCATAGGCCCAAGCAGCAGCCTGCTTCACTCCACATTTAATACACTGGTGTCTTGACCATTTTAGGAAGTGGTGAAAGGATGCAGGAAGAAAATGTTTGTCTTTTCAGTTTTTCCCGGTTAGGGGTCGCCACAGAGGAACTCCGGTCCGCTAATGATTGGCAGTCGATTTTGTTTATTGTACCGAGTTGCCAGCCCAACGCCCAACCTTCAGCAAAGGCACGCCCATTCACGCATGTCTTTTGGAGGCCACTCGACTGTGGGGAGGACATGCAGACTCCACACAGAAGGCACTCCAGCCGAAAATCGAACAGGAGAACCTCTTGCTGTGAGGCAACAATGCTACCTCTGTACCACTGCGGATTTACGGATGCAGGAAGAAAATGAAGGGCACAAATGAATTTCTTTCTTTAGCCACAACTTGCGTTAAGGCCACATTTGTCTCAAAAGACCTGAAAGAAATTCAAACCAGAGCATCTAGAACTCAATGGCTTCTGGGGGGAGATGCCGGGGGCTCTGGCTTAATTTGATTATTTCTTCCACATTTATTATGCTGTAATTGCAGACAGTTAGCATACATTGAAATAATGAAGGAAAAAATATTGAATAATGAAGGAAAAAACTGAAGAGTACAACAAAGTATGAGAAAAAAATAATCTAGTTGGTGTGGCAAGGCCAGGATGAAGAGAGAATAGGGGGCACACTGGGTGAACAGTGAATAGAATGAGGCCCATGAGGCCCTTTCCCAAGGGTTTAATTTCATCAAAAGCTAGAGTCAAAATATTCAGTACTGCCAGGGATTGCCCGATTTAAGTACATCACACAACTTATCAAAAGGTTTGTTACTGTTCATAAAACATTCATAACACTAACACCTGGATAAGAAAAAAGTATGCAAGAAGCTTGGTTTTGTCACTTTTCTGGTATACAACAATCCTTTTGATTGTGTCTTTATTTACTACTACATATCATATACATTGTTGCTTAATAGTGCTAAATATGTCTTTGTAGACACTACTCAACCTGTTTAACTTGACTTTAGCTAGCTTTTTCTGTGATGAGTAGTATACTGCAGTGGTGATGTCCCTTGATAAGGGTGGCCTTACAACTGACCTCGATAGTTAAAGTCCTATCATCCTTAGAAAGCCTCATCTGCAAAACCATGTGTTATATCATAACCAGTCTCATTAATTGTGATATCAAGACTCCTCTTTGACTTGACACCCAACAGTTTTGCTTTGTGAAGGGTAGATCCTGTCTAGTTAGCTTGGTAAATGTCTTATTAACATGTAGGGGAGGTGTATTGCAAAGGAGTGGGTGGTGCTGACTTAAATCATGCCTCTCCACTGTGCTGCATTTATCTATTGAAGATTTAGGTCCCTGTTTCAAATATTGGTGAAGATATTGGACTTGTGAAAAAAATAGGAGGTCCAGGACAATTAGGTCTCTAATGGTGCAGTAAGCAAGACAGATCTCCTCTCGAAAGTCTGTAAGACACTGAATAAAGGGAGATAATTTCCTTCCTCTCTGGGTAGCTCAGGGACTTTAGGCCTGTGATTTTATTGCTTTTGAATTGTTTGATATGTTTAGTGAAATACATCCCAAAGTGGGATGTTGTACTTGATAATTGACCTGATCAATACTGACAGTAAAGGAGCAATTGCCTCTTAAGACTGTGATGTTATTCCCTTGGAAATTAGGTGGAATAAATAAAAGGATTTCCTGACAACAGTTGTCACATGATGGTCAAAAGACAGGGAGCTACTGGTCCAAGTTTCTAGGTCACTAACAAAATGTTCATTTTGTAGTGGTGTGAGGGCTATACAGTATAATGAGGTGAGGGGCTGCGTATCAAAAGTCATTACACTTTTTAGCATTTAGTTTGAGCTCATGTTTATCACAACAAGGATTTACTTGAGAGAGTTCATTCAGGGGAGTTTGGGAATTGTAGATTGACTTAATAACAACCTCCAATTTGCAATCATATGCAAACTTTAAGGGAGAAAGGTCTTGGCTCACCACTAGAAGCAAGAGGTCCCAGTATTGAGCCCTGAGAGACACAACTGGTCATTTTCATACTTACTGATGAGGCATTGGCTACTCACACTGTGTGGGGTCTGTCTTTCAGCCACTTTATTATTATACAAGTTACAGTCTCACATTTCAAGCCTATGAAGCATACAGTTCATATTCAGAAATATATACAAATATGTTACAGTTTCTCTTATTAAACCTATAGGTACAGCTTATATACAGAGTATCTGCAAAGATGTTACATTTGTAGAACGTGCCTGATTTTGCCTGATTTTGCCTGATTTTGCCTCTTTTTTTGCTGCCCCTCATAAAATACTTGATTTTCTGGTAAATCACTCAGGATCACACCTATCAACTCTTCAAATTTTGCAGAATGTCATAGAATCATAGGATTTTAGGAAGTTACTGGGCTACTGACCCTGAGATCCTTACAAGCCTAGCAAAGAATTTAGCCCATGTTCCAACAAGTCAGCACCCTATGCCACTGTCCAGCAGGGACATAGGTGGAATCCCAGGGGTGTATTTTCTGTTCCCCATCCAGTTATCCAGTTTGCACTTAAAAGATTTAATGAGGTACTCTGCTTTATGTGGAGAGGGAGTCTAATTCATAAAAGGGTGAGTCTTTGGGACACAAATCTATCCCGCCAACAAGACCTATTGATGTCACAGACCAGGTTGAAGTCTTGTGTGCGGGTTACTCGAGTGGAGCTTGACTTGCGGATATGCAGCAGTCCCATCAGGGCAGGGTCTGAGATTGCTTTGTATGCCAGACAGACGTCATCTCTGAGGAGTCTGTAGGAGGCTGAGTAGAGGGAAAGGGCTTTTAGCCTGCCTGTGTAGGGTAAATATTTGAGGCCCTGGATTCTCCGGGTTAGGAATCTCTGTGGTTTCTCCAGCTGCTGCATATGTTTTGCTGGGTACATGCTGAAAGGGGCATTGTATTCAATAATTGGTCAGATGAATACAGGGATGTGATGACCACCTTGTCCCTGGATGAGATACCCTTACTAATGAGGTGGACCATGTAGAAAGCTTTCCATACAATGGAGGCAATATGGTGGTCAAAAGTTAGTTTGCTATCAACCTGGGTTCCCAAGTCCCTCATGACTGATTGCATGCTTAGTGTCTTATTATCAATGTGATAATTTGTGGGGACATCATTCTCCCCAAAAGGGATGATCATGCATTTTGTGGCACTCAGTTTGAGGCCATGTTTCTGGCACCAGTCATTTGTTTGGGTGAAACCCTCTTGGAGGATGTCCACATCACTAGGGGAATTGATGACAGCACCCAGCCTTCAGTCATCTGCAAACTTTGTCAGCCATAGCCCACTAGATTTGGCCTGCACCTCTGAAAAGTATATCCCAAACAGCAGAGGCCCCAAAACCGATCCCTGGGATACACCGCCTGTTATGGGTCTACTACTTGAGGTGGCTTCCCCTATAGTGACTAGGTGGGTTCTATCTGTAAACCAGTTTGCTACCTATCTGGTAATATATGGATTGATGCCTAGTTGAGAGTGTTTATCTATTATGCCTGAGTGGAGAATAATATCAAAGGCCTTAGCCAGGTCAAGGTAGACGGTGTACACTGTCTTCCCCTCATCTATGGCCTTGGTGTCTGTCTCAAAGAAGTTGACCAAATTTAACAGGCATGACCTCCCCTTGACAAAATCAAACTGTGACGGATCAAGTGTCTGGAGTTTGCCAATGTCCTTGTTAATGAGGTCCATGATAATCCAGTCTATGGCCTTGCAGATCAGGCTAGTTAGGCTGATGGGTCTATAATTTCCTGGATCGGTGGATGCTCCACCTTTGTGCAAAGGGATGACAGTAGCTGTCCTCCACTCAGCTGGGATGAAGCCAGTACTCAGGCCTTGGTTGAATAGGGTGCCTAATGGTGCTGCAAGTTCCTGCCTGAGTTCATGCAGAATGCAGCCTGGAATGTCATCAGGTGCCATGGATGCTGTATTTTTTGTCATTGAGAGGGCAGTGATGACTTGGTCCCTAGAGATAAGGGAAGGGGGGCAGGTACTGGGAATGTCTTGTTTCACTGATGGGGGGACAGAGGAGTGAAGTCTTCATTGAACCTGTCTGCCAGCAGGTTGGCTTTATCAACAGGGTTTGTGTATGTGGTGCCCTTGATCACCAGTTCTGAGCAGATATGGGTGCTTCCCTTGAGATTGCGAACATGTGTGAAAAAAGCCTTATGACTGTCTTTAGCAGATGTTTGGACTCGAAGTTTGCTTTGGAGAATTTCACTAGTGCTCTTATTTGCTTGTTCAGGCTAAGGATAGATTGCTTCCAATTAGACACCTCCTCCTTCTAGGTCCTGGACAGCGAGCTTGGACAGACAGAAAAATATGATTTATTGCTCAAATTGTTATTTTTGCATCTACAAATAAAATACAGAATGAGGTAATATGAAGGACAGAAATCCATGTTAAAATACTTTATTGGGAATACATGTAAGCACTTTCAGTTTGTCACCTGCTTTCTCAGATGTTCATCTACTTCCATCTTCCTTTCATTTAAATAATACATCCCATTACAATCAATTAAGCATTAATTTTCACATAATACTTAAGACATAACATATAGGTTCATAGGTTGGTACTGGGCTATCTTCCCGAAGGCATATATTAGTCCAGCCACGTTGTACGGTATTCACCGCCCCTTTAGTAGTTCCCTAGACCCTTATACTAGCAGCTAGTACCCTTGGCCCCTATCTAGTAGTGCTGTTGGTGTGATCCCCGGTGTGAACTTTCTGTTACCCATCCACTCATCAAGGTTCCTCTTGAAGAGTGATAGTGAGGGGCTCTGTCTTATGTAGATCGGGACCCTGTTCCATAGTAAGGGAAGTCTCTGCGAAGAGAATATATCCCTCCAGCATGTTCTATTCATTGTTGTGTTGAGGTTTATATACCTAGAGCATGTAGCTCGAGTAGATTTGGTTTTGCTAAGATGGAGCATGTTCAACAGTTCTGGGGTGGACATGGCTCTGTACATTAGACAGAGATCGCCTCTGAGAAAGCGGTATGCAACAGAGAACAGTCTTAGCTTTTTCAATCATGCTGCATAGGGCAACTGTTTGAGGCCAGTAATCCTCTTGGTCAGGTACCTCTGTGGTCTCTCGAGCTGCTGGAGATGTCTAGCCAGGTACATTCCAATTGGTGCATTGTACTCAATAATGGGTCTGATGAGGGAAGAGTAGAGGGGCACCATTACAACCTTAGATCTTGATGCAAACCCTTTCGTGATCAGATGGGTCACATAGAAGGATTTTCTAACCACTTTGGGAACATGGTTATCAAAGGAAAGCTGACTATCTACTTGGGTCCCTAGATCCCTTATTTCTTCTTCAGATTTCAGGGGATTACCTCCAATGTTGTAGTTTGTGGGTACTCTGTTTTTTCCAAAGGGGATTACTACGCATTTTTTTGCATTTAGCTTGAGACCATGGCTTTGACACCATGCATCAGTCTCATTTAGGCCCTTCTGGAGGATCTCCATGCCGGCCGGAGACTCTATTATAGCACCCAGTTTGCAGTCATCCACAAACTTAGTCAGCCACAGCCCTTCCGTGCTTGCCTGTACTTCTGAGAAGTATATGCCAAACAGGAGGGGCCCCAGGACAGAGCCGTGAGGCACACCATTCGTTACTGGTCTGGATTCGGACATAGATCCCGCTACTCTTACTTTATGGGATCTGTCTGAGCCAGTTTGCGATCCATCTTGTGACATAAGGGTTTATGCTCAGGCTGGTGAGCTTATCAATAATACCTGAATGGGGAATGGTGTCAAATGCTTTAGCAAGGTCAAGGTAAGCCGTGTGTACCTCCTTTCCCTTATCTATAGCCTGAGTAACTGTCTCAAAGAAATCCACCAGGTTCAGGAGGCATGATCTGCCCTTGATGAAGCCGAACTGTGTGGGGTCCAGCGACTGGAGATTCCCAATCTCTCCATTTATGAGTTCCATAATGATTTGCTCCATAGCCTTACAGATCAGACTGGTCAGGCTTATTGGTCGGTAGTTCCCAGGGTCAGTTGTGGCCCCACCCTTGTGTAGCGGGACCACCATTGCCGTGCGCCATTCTACGGGCACATATCCTGTGGAGAGGCTGAGACTGAACAGGGTATTAAGATGCGGGGTTAATTCTTAAAATACAGTTTTTTACTACATATAAATTACATTTAAAATATCCTTGCACTCAAAACATATAAAAACATCTTAGACCATTTTAAGCTTGTTTGCATTCACTTTAAATCTGACTATAGAGTATGTGGACAAATCCTATCTCCTTGAAGGCCGAGCTTTGAGTAAGGGTCTTAATGGGAGATTATCATTAATGCCCTTGCCTGAATCTGCTCTTAACCTAAGTATCCACTTGGCTTCCTTCACTTCAGCTCTATTTTTATGTCATCCATCCTATCACCCTCTTGGTTCTATCCATAATCAGAAACTTAAAGTTGTGTGTATTGTCTTTGTGTGTATCCCCTGTACTCATAACATGTTATGAATACAGGCGATACACACAACTTTAAGTTTCTGATTATGGATAGAACCAAGGAGGATGATAGGATGGATGACATAAAAATAGAAACTGAAGTGAAGGAAGCCAAGTGGATAGTTAGGTTAACAGCAGATTCAGACAAGGGACTTAATGATGTGTCTATATTACATAATCAAACTTTTAAAAGTTGGAACATCATATGGTCAACACCATTTGAACGAACTTTTAAAAGTTCAAAAAATGTAATAAAATAAAATAAACCAAAGAAAAACCCTACCTGAATGGTTTAAGCAGGGGGGCAAGCCCCCCTGCACCCCTCTGAGATCACACTACAGTGCAGAAAAGGGAAATCTTCCCATTCCACACTGTATGGAGATCTCTGTTGAAACATTCAAACTTTATGGTGTCAACCATATGACGTTCAAACTTTTAAGAGTTCGACAATGTGATATAGACCCACTTAATGATAAGGTCCCATTAAGATCCTTACTCAAAGCTAGACCATTAAGGAGATAGTAATATCCTATGGCTACAAGGAAAATCCTAAGTCCACACTCTCTGTGGTCATATTTAACGAGAATGTAAACAAACTTAAAATGTTCTAAGATGTTTTTATATGTTTTGAGCACAAGGATATTTTAAATGCAATTTATATGTAGTAGAACATTCTATTTTAAGAATTAAATGTTATGTCTTAAGTATTATGTGCCAAGTAATGCTTAATTGATTGTAATGGGACGTATTATTTAAACAGAAGGAAGATGGAAGTAGATAAACGTCTGAGGAAGCAGTTGATAAACTATGAAAGTGCTTCTGTGAATTCTCAATAAAGTATTTTAACCTGGATTTCCATCCATTGTATTACCTTG
>NC_056751.1:727200516-727240516 GCF_019279795.1 Protopterus annectens
GAGGCATCATTACTATAGATAACAACACTAGTTATTAATTTATTTAGAGGCATCATTACTATAGATAATGACACTAGTTATTAATTTATTTAAAGGCATCATTACTATAGATAACGACACTAGCTATTAATTTATTTAGAGGCTTCATTACTATAGATAACGACACTAGTTATTAATTTATTTAAAGGCATCATTACTATAGATAATGACATCAGCTATTAATTTTTTAAAGGCATCATTGCTATAGATAACGACAGTAGTTATTAATTTATTTAAAGGCAGCATTACTATAGATAATTACACTAGTTATTAATTTATTTAAAGGCATCATTACTATAGATAATGACACTAGTTATTAATTTATTTAGAGGCATCATTACTATAGATAACACTAGTTATTAATTTATTTAAAGGCATCATTACTATAGATAATGACACTAGTTATTAATTTATTTAAAGGCATCATTACTATAGATAATGACACTAGTTATTAATTTATTTAGAGGCATCATTACTATAGATAACGACACTAGTTATTAATTTATTTAGAGGCATCATAACTATAGATAAAACACTAGTTATAAATTTATTTAAAGGCATCATTACTATTAATAACGACACTAGTTATTAATTTATTTAAAGGCATTATTACTATAGATAACAACACTAGTTATTAATTTATTTAGAGGCATCATTACTAGAGATAACGACACTAGTTATTAATTTATTTAGAAGCATCATTACTATAGATAATGACACTAGTTATTAATTTATTTAGAGGCATCATTACTGTAGGTAACAACACTAGTTATTAATTTATTTAAAGGCATCATTACTATAGATAACGACACTAGTTATTAATTTATTAAAAGGCATCATTACTATAGATAACAACACTAGTTATTCATTTATTTAGAGGCATCATTACTATAGATAACAACACTAGTTATTAATTTATTTAGAGGCATCATTACTATAGATAACAACACTAGTTATTAATTTATTTAGAGGCATCATTACTATAGATAACACTAGTTATTAATTTATTTAGAGGCATCATTACTATAGATAACGACACTAGTTATTAATTTATTTAGAGGCATCATTACTATAGATAACACTAGTTATTAATTTATTTAAAGGCATCATTACTGTAGATAATGACACTAGTTATTAATTTATTTAGAGGCATCATTACTATAGATAACGACACTAGTTATTAATTTATTTAGAGGCATCATTACTATAGATAACGACACTAGTTATTAATTTATTTAGAGGCATCATTACTATAGATAACGACACTAGTTATTAATTTATTTAGAGGCAACATTACTATAGATAACACTAGTTATTAATTTATTTAAAGGCATCATTACTGTAGATAACGACACTAGTTATTAATTTATTTAAAGGCATCAATACTATAGATAACGACACTAGCTATTAATTTATTTAGAGGCATCATTACTAT
Organism: Protopterus annectens; assembly: GCF_019279795.1. Taxonomy (NCBI): domain Eukaryota; kingdom Metazoa; phylum Chordata; order Ceratodontiformes; family Protopteridae; genus Protopterus; species Protopterus annectens. The sequence continues at coordinate 727,201,991 of NC_056751.1, forward strand.
AGATAACGACACTAGTTATTAATTTATTTAGAGGCATCATTACTATAGATAACAACACTAGTTATTAATTTATTTAAAGGCATCATTACTGTAGATAACGACACTAGTTATTAATTAATTTAAATGCATCATTACAACAGATAACCCTAGTTATTAAATTATTTAGAGGCATCATTACTATAGATAATGACGCTAGTTATTAATTTATTTGGAGGCATCATTACTATAGATAACGACACTAGTTATTAATTTATTTAAAGGCATCATTACTATAGATAACAACACTAGTTATTAATTTATTTGGAGGCATCATTACTATAGATAACGACACTAGTTATTAATTTATTTAGAGGCATCATTACTATAGATAACAACACTAGTTATTAATTTATTTAGAGGCATCATTATTATAGATAACGACACTAGTTATTAATGTATTTAAAGGCATCATTACTATAGATAACGACACTAGTTATTAATTTATTTAGTGGCATCATTACTATAGATAACAACACTAGTTATTCATTTATTTAGAGGCATCATTACTATAGATAACAACACTAGTTATTAATTTATTTAGAGGCATCATTTCTATAGATAACGACACTAGTTATTAATTTATTTAAAGGCATCATTACTATAGATAACAACACTAGTTATTAATTTATTTAGAGGCATCATTACTATAGATAACGACACTAGTTATTAATTTTTTAAAGGCATCATAACTATAGATAACAACACTAGTTATTAATTTATTTAGAGGCATCATTACTATAGATATTGACACTAGTTATTAATTTATTTAGAGGCATCATTACTATAGATAACGACACTAGTTATTAATTTATTTAGAGGCATCATTACTATAGATAACGACACTAGTTATTAATTTATTTAGAGGCATCATTACTATAGATAACAGTAGTTATTAATTTATTTAGAGGCATCATTACTATAGATAACGACACTAGTTATTAATCTATTTAGAGGCATCATTACTATAGATAACAGTAGTTATTAATTTATTTAGAGGCATCATTACTATAGATAACAACACTAGTTATTAATTTCTTTAGAGGCATCATTAGTATAGATAACAACAGTAGTTATTAATTTATTTAGAGGCATCATTACTATAGATAATGACACTAGTTATTAATTTATTTAAAGGCATCATTACTATAGATAGCAACAGTAGTTATTAATTTACTTAGAGGCATCATTACTATAGATAACGACACTAGTTATTAATTTATTTAAAGGCTTCATTACTATAGATAATGACACTAGTTATTAATTTATTTAGAGGCATCATTACTATAGATAACGACACTAGTTATTAATTTATTTAAAGGCATCATTACTATAAATAACGGCACTAGTTATTAATTTATTTAGAGGCATCATTACTATAGATAACGACACTAGTTATTAATTTATTTAGAGGCATCATTACTATAGATAACGACACTAGTTATTAATTTATTTAGAGGCATCATTACTATAGATAACGGCACTAGTTATTAATTTATTTAGAGGCATCATTACTATAGATAACGACACTAGTTATTAATTTTATTTAGAGGCATCATTACTATAGATAATGACACCAGTTATTAATTTATTTAAAGGCATCATTACTATAGATAACGACACTAGTTATTAACTTTATTTAGAGGCATCATTACTATAGATAACGACACTAGTTATTAATTTATTTAAAGACATCATTACTGTAGATAACGACACTAGTTATTAGTTTATTTAAAGGCATCATTACTATAGATACACACTAGTTATTAATTTATTTAAAGGCATCATTACTATAGATAACGACACTAGTTATTAATTTATTTAAAGGCATCATTACTATAGATAACGACACTAGTTATTAATTTATTTAAAGGCATTATTGCTATAGATAATGACACTAGTTATTAATTTATTTAGAGGCATCATTACTATAGATAACACTAGTTATTAATTTATTTAGAGGCATCATTACTATAGATAATGACACTAGTTATTAATTTATTTAAAGGCATCATTACTATAGATAACGACACTAGCTATTAATTTATTTAGAGGCTTCATTACTATAGATAACGACACTAGTTATTAATTTATTTAAAGGCATCATTACTATAGATAATGACATCAGCTATTAATTTTTTAAAGGCATCATTGCTATAGATAACGACAGTAGTTATTAATTTATTTAAAGGCAGCATTACTATAGATAATTACACTAGTTATTAATTTATTTAAAGGCATCATTACTATAGATAATGACACTAGTTATTAATTTATTTAGAGGCATCATTACTATAGATAACACTAGTTATTAATTTATTTAAAGGCATCATTACTATAGATAATGACACTAGTTATTAATTTATTTAAAGGCATCATTACTATAGATAATGACACTAGTTATTAATTTATTTAGAGGCATCATTACTATAGATAACGACACTAGTTATTAATTTATTTAGAGGCATCATAACTATAGATAAAAACACTAGTTATAAATTTATTTAAAGGCATCATTACTATTAATAACGACACTAGTTATTAATTTATTTAAAGGCATTATTACTATAGATAACAACACTAGTTATTAATTTATTTAGAGGCATCATTACTAGAGATAACGACACTAGTTATTAATTTATTTAGAAGCATCATTACTATAGATAATGACACTAGTTATTAATTTATTTAGAGGCATCATTACTGTAGGTAACAACACTAGTTATTAATTTATTTAAAGGCATCATTACTATAGATAACGACACTAGTTATTAATTTATTAAAAGGCATCATTACTATAGATAACAACACTAGTTATTCATTTATTTAGAGGCATCATTACTATAGATAACAACACTAGTTATTAATTTATTTAGAGGCATCATTACTATAGATAACAACACTAGTTATTAATTTATTTAGAGGCATCATTACTATAGATAACACTAGTTATTAATTTATTTAGAGGCATCATTACTATAGATAACGACACTAGTTATTAATTTATTTAGAGGCATCATTACTATAGATAACACTAGTTATTAATTTATTTAAAGGCATCATTACTGTAGATAATGACACTAGTTATTAATTTATTTAGAGGCATCATTACTATAGATAACGACACTAGTTATTAATTTATTTAGAGGCATCATTACTATAGATAACGACACTAGTTATTAATTTATTTAGAGGCATCATTACTATAGATAACGACACTAGTTATTAATTTATTTAGAGGCAACATTACTATAGATAACACTAGTTATTAATTTATTTAAAGGCATCATTACTGTAGATAACGACACTAGTTATTAATTTATTTAAAGGCATCAATACTATAGATAACGACACTAGCTATTAATTTATTTAGAGGCATCATTACTATAGATAACGACACTAGTTATTAATTTATTTAGAGGCATCATTACTATAGATAACAACACTAGTTATTAATTTATTTAAAGGCATCATTACTGTAGATAACGACACTAGTTATTAATTAATTTAAATGCATCATTACAACAGATAACCCTAGTTATTAAATTATTTAGAGGCATCATTACTATAGATAATGACGCTAGTTATTAATTTATTTGGAGGCATCATTACTATAGATAATCTACACTAGTTATTAATTTATTTAAAGGCATCATTACTATAGATAACAACACTAGTTATTAATTTATTTGGAGGCATCATTACTATAGATAACGACACTAGTTATTAATTTATTTAGAGGCATCATTACTATAGATAACAACACTAGTTATTAATTTATTTAGAGGCATCATTATTATAGATAGCGACACTAGTTATTAATGTATTTAAAGGCATCATTACTATAGATAACGACACTAGTTATTAATTTATTTAGTGGCATCATTACTATAGATAACAACACTAGTTATTCATTTATTTAGAGGCATCATTACTATAGATAACAACACTAGTTATTAATTTATTTAGAGGCATCATTTCTATAGATAACGACACTAGTTATTAATTTATTTAAAGGCATCATTACTATAGATAACAACACTAGTTATTAATTTATTTAGAGGCATCATTACTATAGATAACGACACTAGTTATTAATTTTTTTAAAGGCATCATAACTATAGATAACAACACTAGTTATTAATTTATTTAGAGGCATCATTACTATAGATATTGACACTAGTTATTAATTTATTTAGAGGCATCATTACTATAGATAACGACACTAGTTATTAATTTATTTAGAGGCATCATTACTATAGATAACGACACTAGTTATTAATTTATTTAGAGGCATCATTACTATAGATAACAGTAGTTATTAATTTATTTAGAGGCATCATTACTATAGATAACGACACTAGTTATTAATCTATTTAGAGGCATCATTACTATAGATAACAGTAGTTATTAATTTATTTAGAGGCATCATTACTATAGATAACAACACTAGTTATTAATTTCTTTAGAGGCATCATTAGTATAGATAACAACAGTAGTTATTAATTTATTTAGAGGCATCATTACTATAGATAATGACACTAGTTATTAATTTATTTAAAGGCATCATTACTATAGATAGCAACAGTAGTTATTAATTTACTTAGAGGCATCATTACTATAGATAACGACACTAGTTATTAATTTATTTAAAGGCTTCATTACTATAGATAATGACACTAGTTATTAATTTATTTAGAGGCATCATTACTATAGATAACGACACTAGTTATTAATTTATTTAAAGGCATCATTACTATAAATAACGCACTAGTTATTAATTTATTTAGAGGCATCATTACTATAGATAACGACACTAGTTATTAATTTATTTAGAGGCATCATTACTATAGATAACGACACTAGTTATTAATTTATTTAGAGGCATCATTACTATAGATAACGGCACTAGTTATTAATTTATTTAGAGGCATCATTACTATAGATAACGACACTAGTTATTAATTTTATTTAGAGGCATCATTACTATAGATAATGACACCAGTTATTAATTTATTTAAAGGCATCATTACTATAGATAATCTACACTAGTTATTAACTTTATTTAGAGGCATCATTACTATAGATAACGACACTAGTTATTAATTTATTTAAAGACATCATTACTGTAGATAACGACACTAGTTATTAGTTTATTTAAAGGCATCATTACTATAGATAACGACACTAGTTATTAATTTATTTAAAGGCATCATTACTATAGATAACGACACTAGTTATTAATTTATTTAAAGGCATCATTACTATAGATAACGACACTAGTTATTAATTTATTTAAAGGCATTATTGCTATAGATAATGACACTAGTTATTAATTTATTTAGAGGCATCATTACTATAGATAACACTAGTTATTAATTTATTTAGAGGCATCATTACATAACGACACTAGTTATTAATTTATTTAGAGGCATCATTATTATAGATAAGGACACTAGTTATTAATTTATTTAAAGGCATCATTACTATAGATAACGACACTAGTTATTAATTTATTTAGAGGCATTATTACTATAGATAACGACACTAGGTATTAATTTATTTAGAGGCATCATTACTATAGATAACGACACTAGTTATTAATTTATTTAGAGGCATCATTTCTATAGATAACGACACTAGTTATTAATTTATTTAGAAGCATCATTACTATAGTTAACAACACTAGTTATTACTTTATTTAGAGGCATCATTATTATAGATAACCACACTAGTTATTAATTTATTTAAAGGCATCATTACTATAGATAGCGACACTAGTTATTAATTTATTTAAAGGCATCATTACTATAGATAATGACACCAGCTATTAATTTTTTAAAGGCATCATTGCTATAGATAATGACACTAGTTATTAACTTTATTTAGAGGCATCATTGCTATAGATAACAACACTAGTTATTAATTTATTTAGAGGCATCATTATTATAGATAACGACACTAGTTATTAATGTATTTAAAGGCATCATTACTATAGATAACGACACTAGTTATTAATTTATTTAGTGGCATCATTACTATAGATAACAACACTAGTTATTCATTTATTTAGAGGCATCATTACTATAGATAACAACACTAGTTATTAATTTATTTAGAGGCATCATTTCTATAGATAACGACACTAGTTATTAATTTATTTAAAGGCATCATTACTATAGATAACAACACTAGTTATTAATTTATTTAGAGGCATCATTACTATAGATAACGACACTTGTTATTAATTTTTTTAAAGGCATCATAACTATAGATAACAACACTAGTTATTAATTTATTTAGAAGCATCATTACTGTAGATATTGACACTAGTTATTAATTTATTTAGAGGCATCATTACTATAGATAACGACACTAGTTATTAATTTATTTAGAGGCATCATTACTATAGATAACGACACTAGTTATTAATTTATTTAGAGGCATCATTACTATAGATAACAGTAGTTATTAATTTATTTAGAGGCATCATTACTATAGATAACGACACTAGTTATTAATTTATTTAGAGGCATCATTACTATAGATAACAGTAGTTATTAATTTATTTAGAGGCATCATTACTATAGATAACAACACTAGTTATTAATTTCTTTAGAGGCATCATTACTATAGATAACAACAGTAGTTATTAATTTATTTAGAGGCATCATTACTATAGATAATGACACTAGTTATTAATTTATTTAAAGGCATCATTACTATAGATAGCAACAGTAGTTATTAATTTACTTTGAGGCATCATTACTATAGATAACGACACTAGTTATTAATTTATTTAAAGGCTTCAGTACTATAGATAATGACACTAGTTATTAATTTATTTAGAGGCATCATTACTATAGATTACGACACTAGTTATTAATTTATTTAAAGGCATCATTACTATAAATAACGGCACTAGTTATTAATTTATTTAGAGGCATCATTACTATAGATAACGACACTAGTTATTAATTTATTTAGAGGCATCATTACTATAGATAACGACACTAGTTATTAATTTATTTAGAGGCATCATTACTATAGATAACGCACTAGTTATTAATTTATTTAGAGGCATCATTACTATAGATAACGACACTAGTTATTAACTTTATTTAGAGGCATCATTACTATAGATAATGACACCAGTTATTAATTTATTTAAAGGCATCATTACTATAGATAACACACTAGTTATTAACTTTATTTAGAGGCATCATTACTATAGATAATCTACACTAGTTATTAATTTATTTAAAGGCATCATTACTGTAGATAACACACTAGTTATTAGTTTATTTAAAGGCATCATTACTATAGATAATGACACTAGTTATTAATTTATTTAAAGGCATCATTACTATAGATAACGACACTAGTTATTAATTTATTTAAAGGCATCATTACTATAGATAATGACACTAGTTATTAATTTATTTAAAGGCATTATTACTATAGATAATGACACTAGTTATTAATTTATTTAGAGGCATCATTACTATAGATAACACTAGTTATTAATTTATTTAGAGGCATCATTACTATAGATAACGACACTAGTTATTAATTTATTTAGAGGCATCATTATTATAGATAACGACACTAGTTATTAATTTATTTAAAGGTATTATTACTATAGATAACGACACTAGGTATTAATTTATTTAGAGGCATCATTACTATAGATAACGACACTAGTTATTAATTTATTTAGAGGCATCATTTCTATAGATAACGACACTAGTTATTAATTTATTTAGAAGCATCATTACTATAGTTAACAACACTAGTTATTACTTTATTTAGAGGCATCATTATTTTAGATAACGACACTAGTTATTAATTTATTTAAAGGCATCATTACTATAGATAGCGACACTAGTCATTAATTTATTTAAAGGCATCATTACTATAGATAATGACACCAGCTATTAATTTTTTAAAGGCATCATTGCTATAGATAACGACACTAGTTATTAACTTTATTTAGAGGCATCATTACTATAGATAACGACACTAGTTATTAATTTATTTAAAGACATCATTACTGTAGATAACGACACTAGTTATTAATTTATTTAAAGGCATCATTACTATAGATAATGACACTAGTTATTAATTTATTTAAAGGCATCATTACTATAGATAACGACACTAGTTCTTAATTTATTTAAAGGCATCATTACTATAGATAACGACACTAGTTATTAATTTATTTAAAGGCATTATTACTATAGATAACGATACTAGTTATTAATTTATTTAGAGGCATCATTACTATAGATAACACTAGTTATTAATTTATTTAGAGGCATCATTACTATAGATAACGACACTAGTTATTAATTTATTTAAAGGCATCGTTACAATAGATAACGACACTAGTTATTAATTTATTTAGAGGCATCATTACTATAGATAACGACACTAGTTATTAATTTATTTAGAGGCATCATTACTATAGATAACGACACTAGTTATTAATTTATTTAGAGGCATCATTACTATAGATAACGACACTAGTTATTAATTTATTTAGAGGCATCATTACTATAGATAACGGCACTAGTTATTAATTTATTTAGAGGCATCATTATTATAGATAACGACACTAGTTATTAACTTTATTTAGAGGCATCATTACTATAGATAATGACACCAGTTATTAATTTATTTAAAGGCATCATTACTATAGATAACGACACTAGTTATTAACTTTATTTAGAGGCATCATTACTATAGATAACGACACTAGTTATTAATTTATTTAAAGGCATCATTACTGTAGATAACGACACTAGTTATTAGTTTATTTAAAGGCATCATTACTATAGATAACGACACTAGTTATTAATTTATTTAAAAGCATCATTACTATAGATAACGACACTAGTTATTAATTTATTTTAAGGCATCATTACTATAGATAACGACACTAGTTATTAATTTATTTAAAGGCATTATTACTATAGATAATGACACTAGTTATTAATTTATTTAGAGGCATCATTACTATAGATAACACTAGTTATTAATTTATTTAGAGGCATCATTACTATAGATAACGACACTAGTTATTAATTTATTTAGAGGCATCATTATTATAGATAACGACACTAGTTATTAATTTATTTAAAGGCATCATTACTATAGATAACGACACTAGTTATTAATTTATTTAGAGGCATTATTACTATAGATAACGACACTAGTTATTAATTTATTTAGAGGCATCATTACTATAGATAACGACACTAGTTATTAATTTATTTAGAGGCATCATTTCTATAGATAATGACACTAGTTATTAATTTATTTAGAGGCATCATTACTATAGTTAACAACACTAGTTATTACTTTATTTAGAGGCATCATTATTATAGATAATGACACTAGTTATTAATTTATTTAAAGGCATCATTACTATAGATAGCGACTCTAGTTATTAATTTATTTAAAGGCATCATTACTATAGATAATGACACCAGCTATTAATTTTTTAAAGGCATCATTGCTATAGATAACGACACTAGTTATTAACTTTATTTAGAGGCATCATTACTATAGATAACGACACTAGTTATTAATTTATTTAAAGACATCATTACTGTAGATAATCTACACTAGTTATTAATTTATTTAAAGGCATCATTACTATAGATAATGACACTAGTTATTAATTTATTTAAAGGCATCATTACTATAGATAACGACACTAGTTCTTAAATTATTTAAAGGCATCATTACTATAGATAACGACACTAGTTATTAATTTATTTAAAGGCATTATTACTATAGATAACGACACTAGTTATTAATTTATTTAGAGGCATCATTACTATAGATAACACTAGTTATTAATTTATTTAGAGGCATCATTACTATAGATAACGACACTAGTTAATAATTTATTTAAAGGCATCATTACAATAGATAACGACACTAGTTATTAATTTATTTAGAGGCATCATTACTATAGATAACGACACTAGTTATTAATTTATTTAGAGGCATCATTACTATAGATAACGACACTAGTTGTTAATTTATTTAGAGGCATCATTTCTATAGATAACGACACTAGTTATTAATTTATTTAGAAGCATCATTACTATAGTTAACAACACTAGTTATTACTTTATTTAGAGGCATCATTACTATAGATAACGACACTAGTTATTAATTTATTGAAAGGCATCATTACTATAGATAATGACATCAGCTATTAATTTTTTAAAGGCATCATTGCTATAGATAACGACACTAGTTATTAATTTATTTAAAGGCATCATTAATATAGATAATGACAATAGTTATTAATTTATTTAAAGGCATCATTACTATAGATAACAACACTAGTTATTAATTTATTTAGAGGCATCATTACTATAGATAACGACACTAGTTATTAATTGATTTAGAGGCATCATTACTATAGATAACCACACTAGTTATTATTTTATTTAGACTCATCATTACTATAGATAACAGTAGTTATTAATTTATTTAGAGGCATCATTACTATAGATAACGACACTAGTTATTAATTTATTTAGAGGCATCATTACTATAGATAACAGCAGTAGTTATTAATTTATTTAGAGGCATCATTACTATAGATAATGACACTAGTTATTAATTTATTTAAAGGCATCATTACTATAGATAACAACAGTAGTTATTAATTTATTTAGAGGCATCATTACTATAGATAACGACACTAGTTTTTAATTTATTTAAAGGCATCATTACTATAGATAATGACACTAGTTATTAATTTATTTAGAGGCATCATTACTATAGATAATGACAATAGTTATTAATTTATTTAGAGGCATCATTACTTTAGATAATACACTAGTTATTAATTTATTTAGAGGCATCATTACTATAGATAACACACTAGTTATTAATTTATTTAAAGGCATCATTACTATAAATAACGGCACTAGTTATTAATTTATTTAGAGGCATCATTACTATAGTTAACGACACTAGTTATTAACTTTATTTAGAGGCATCATTACTATAGATAATGACACCAGTTATTAATTTATTTAAAGGCATCATTACTATAGATAACGACACTAGTTATTAACTTTATTTAGAGGCATCATTACTATAGATAACGACACTAGTTATTAATTTATTTAAAGGCATCATTACTGTAGATAACGACACTAGTTATTAATTTATTTAAAGGCATCATTACTATAGATAACGACACTAGTTATTAATTTATTTAGAGGCATCATTACTATAGATAACGACACTAGTTATTAATTTTTTTAAAGGCATCATAACTATAGATAACAACACTAGTTATTAATTTATTTAGAGGCATCATTACTATAGATATTGACACTAGTTATTAATTTATTTAGAGGCATCATTACTATAGATAACGACACTAGTTATTAATTTATTTAGAGGCATCATTACTATAGATAACGACACTAGTTATTAATTTATTTAGAGGCATCATTACTATAGATAACAGTAGTTATTAATTTATTTAGAGGCATCATTACTATAGATAACGACACTAGTTATTAATCTATTTAGAGGCATCATTACTATAGATAACAGTAGTTATTAATTTATTTAGAGGCATCATTACTATAGATAACAACACTAGTTATTAATTTCTTTAGAGGCATCATTAGTATAGATAACAACAGTAGTTATTAATTTATTTAGAGGCATCATTACTATAGATAATGACACTAGTTATTAATTTATTTAAAGGCATCATTACTATAGATAGCAACAGTAGTTATTAATTTACTTAGAGGCATCATTACTATAGATAACGACACTAGTTATTAATTTATTTAAAGGCTTCATTACTATAGATAATGACACTAGTTATTAATTTATTTAGAGGCATCATTACTATAGATAACGACACTAGTTATTAATTTATTTAAAGGCATCATTACTATAAATAACGGCACTAGTTATTAATTTATTTAGAGGCATCATTACTATAGATAACGACACTAGTTATTAATTTATTTAGAGGCATCATTACTATAGATAACGACACTAGTTATTAATTTATTTAGAGGCATCATTACTATAGATAACGGCACTAGTTATTAATTTATTTAGAGGCATCATTACTATAGATAACGACACTAGTTATTAATTTTATTTAGAGGCATCATTACTATAGATAATGACACCAGTTATTAATTTATTTAAAGGCATCATTACTATAGATAACGACACTAGTTATTAACTTTATTTAGAGGCATCATTACTATAGATAACAACACTAGTTATTAATTTATTTAAAGACATCATTACTGTAGATAACGACACTAGTTATTAGTTTATTTAAAGGCATCATTACTATAGATAACGACACTAGTTATTAATTTATTTAAAGGCATCATTACTATAGATAACGACACTAGTTATTAATTTATTTAAAGGCATCATTACTATAGATAACGACACTAGTTATTAATTTATTTAAAGGCATTATTGCTATAGATAATGACACTAGTTATTAATTTATTTAGAGGCATCATTACTATAGATAACACTAGTTATTAATTTATTTAGAGGCATCATTACATAACGACACTAGTTATTAATTTATTTAGAGGCATCATTATTATAGATAAGGACACTAGTTATTAATTTATTTAAAGGCATCATTACTATAGATAACGACACTAGTTATTAATTTATTTAGAGGCATTATTACTATAGATAACGACACTAGGTATTAATTTATTTAGAGGCATCATTACTATAGATAACGACACTAGTTATTAATTTATTTAGAGGCATCATTTCTATAGATAACGACACTAGTTATTAATTTATTTAGAAGCATCATTACTATAGTTAACAACACTAGTTATTACTTTATTTAGAGGCATCATTATTATAGATAACGACACTAGTTATTAATTTATTTAAAGGCATCATTACTATAGATAGCGACACTAGTTATTAATTTATTTAAAGGCATCATTACTATAGATAATGACACCAGCTATTAATTTTTTAAAGGCATCATTGCTATAGATAACGACACTAGTTATTAACTTTATTTAGAGGCATCATTGCTATAGATAACAACACTAGTTATTAATTTATTTAGAGGCATCATTATTATAGATAACGACACTAGTTATTAATGTATTTAAAGGCATCATTACTATAGATAACGACACTAGTTATTAATTTATTTAGTGGCATCATTACTATAGATAACAACACTAGTTATTCATTTATTTAGAGGCATCATTACTATAGATAACAACACTAGTTATTAATTTATTTAGAGGCATCATTTCTATAGATAACGACACTAGTTATTAATTTATTTAAAGGCATCATTACTATAGATAACAACACTAGTTATTAATTTATTTAGAGGCATCATTACTATAGATAACGACACTTGTTATTAATTTTTTTAAAGGCATCATAACTATAGATAACAACACTAGTTATTAATTTATTTAGAGGCATCATTACTGTAGATATTGACACTAGTTATTAATTTATTTAGAGGCATCATTACTATAGATAACGACACTAGTTATTAATTTATTTAGAGGCATCATTACTATAGATAACAACACTAGTTATTAATTTATTTAGAGGCATCATTACTATAGATAACAGTAGTTATTAATTTATTTAGAGGCATCATTACTATAGATAACGACACTAGTTATTAATTTATTTAGAGGCATCATTACTATAGATAACAGTAGTTATTAATTTATTTAGAGGCATCATTACTATAGATAACAACACTAGTTATTAATTTCTTTAGAGGCATCATTACTATAGATAACAACAGTAGTTATTAATTTATTTAGAGGCATCATTACTATAGATAATGACACTAGTTATTAATTTATTTAAAGGCATCATTACTATAGATAGCAACAGTAGTTATTAATTTACTTAGAGGCATCATTACTATAGATAACGACACTAGTTATTAATTTATTTAAAGGCTTCAGTACTATAGATAATGACACTAGTTATTAATTTATTTAGAGGCATCATTACTATAGATTACGACACTAGTTATTAATTTATTTAAAGGCATCATTACTATAAAAAACGGCACTAGTTATTAATTTATTTAGAGGCATCATTACTATAGATAACGACACTAGTTATTAATTTATTTAGAGGCATCATTACTATAGATAACGACACTAGTTATTAATTTATTTAGAGGCATCATTACTATAGATAACGGCACTAGTTATTAATTTATTTAGAGGCATCATTACTATAGATAACGACACTAGTTATTAACTTTATTTAGAGGCATCATTACTATAGATAATGACACCAGTTATTAATTTATTTAAAGGCATCATTACTATAGATAACGACACTAGTTATTAACTTTATTTAGAGGCATCATTACTATAGATAACGACACTAGTTATTAATTTATTTAAAGGCATCATTACTGTAGATAACGACACTAGTTATTAGTTTATTTAAAGGCATCATTACTATAGATAATGACACTAGTTATTAATTTATTTAAAGGCATCATTACTATAGATAACGACACTAGTTATTAATTTATTTAAAGGCATCATTACTATAGATAATGACACTAGTTATTAATTTATTTAAAGGCATTATTACTATAGATAATGACACTAGTTATTAATTTATTTAGAGGCATCATTACTATAGATAACACTAGTTATTAATTTATTTAGAGGCATCATTACTATAGATAACGACACTAGTTATTAATTTATTTAGAGGCATCATTATTATAGATAACGACACTAGTTATTAATTTATTTAAAGGTATTATTACTATAGATAACGACACTAGGTATTAATTTATTTAGAGGCATCATTACTATGAATATGACACTAGTTATTAATTTATTTAGAGGCATCATTTCTATAGATAACGACACTAGTTATTAATTTATTTAGAAGCATCATTACTATAGTTAACAACACTAGTTATTACTTTATTTAGAGGCATCATTATTATAGATAACGACACTAGTTATTAATTTATTTAAAGGCATCATTACTATAGATAGCGACACTAGTCATTAATTTATTTAAAGGCATCATTACTATAGATAATGACACCAGCTATTAATTTTTTAAAGGCATCATTGCTATAGATAACGACACTAGTTATTAACTTTATTTAGAGGCATCATTACTATAGATAACGACACTAGTTATTAATTTATTTAAAGACATCATTACTGTAGATAACGACACTAGTTATTAATTTATTTAAAGGCATCATTACTATAGATAATGACACTAGTTATTAATTTATTTAAAGGCATCATTACTATAGATAACGACACTAGTTCTTAATTTATTTAAAGGCATCATTACTATAGATAACGACACTAGTTATTAATTTATTTAAAGGCATTATTACTATAGATAACGATACTAGTTATTAATTTATTTAGAGGCATCATTACTATAGATAACACTAGTTATTAATTTATTTAGAGGCATCATTACTATAGATAACGACACTAGTTATTAATTTATTTAAAGGCATCGTTACAATAGATAACGACACTAGTTATTAATTTATTTAGAGGCATCATTACTATAGATAACGACACTAGTTATTAATTTATTTAGAGGCATCATTACTATAGATAACGACACTAGTTATTAATTTATTTAGAGGCATCATTACTATAGATAACGACACTAGTTATTAATTTATTTAGAGGCATCATTACTATAGATAACGGCACTAGTTATTAATTTATTTAGAGGCATCATTACTATAGATAACGACACTAGTTATTAACTTTATTTAGAGGCATCATTACTATAGATAATGACACCAGTTATTAATTTATTTAAAGGCATCATTACTATAGATAACGACACTAGTTATTAACTTTATTTAGAGGCATCATTACTATAGATAACGACACTAGTTATTAATTTATTTAAAGGCATCATTACTGTAGATAACGACACTAGTTATTAGTTTATTTAAAGGCATCATTACTATAGATAACGACACTAGTTATTAATTTATTTAAAAGCATCATTACTATAGATAACGACACTAGTTATTAATTTATTTAAAGGCATCATTACTATAGATACACTAGTTATTAATTTATTTAAAGGCATTATTACTATAGATAATGACACTAGTTATTAATTTATTTAGAGGCATCATTACTATAGATAACACTAGTTATTAATTTATTTAGAGGCATCATTACTATAGATAACGACACTAGTTATTAATTTATTTAGAGGCATCATTATTATAGATAACGACACTAGTTATTAATTTATTTAAAGGCATCATTACTATAGATAACGACACTAGTTATTAATTTATTTAGAGGCATTATTACTATAGATAACGACACTAGTTATTAATTTATTTAGAGGCATCATTACTATAGATAACGACACTAGTTATTAATTTATTTAGAGGCATCATTTCTATAGATAACGACACTAGTTATTAATTTATTTAGAGGCATCATTACTATAGTTAACAACACTAGTTATTACTTTATTTAGAGGCATCATTATTATAGATAATGACACTAGTTATTAATTTATTTAAAGGCATCATTACTATAGATAGCGACTCTAGTTATTAATTTATTTAAAGGCATCATTACTATAGATAATGACACCAGCTATTAATTTTTTAAAGGCATCATTGCTATAGATAACGACACTAGTTATTAACTTTATTTAGAGGCATCATTACTATAGATAACGACACTAGTTATTAATTTATTTAAAGACATCATTACTGTAGATAACGACACTAGTTATTAATTTATTTAAAGGCATCATTACTATAGATAATGACACTAGTTATTAATTTATTTAAAGGCATCATTACTATAGATAACGACACTAGTTCTTAAATTATTTAAAGGCATCATTACTATAGATAACGACACTAGTTATTAATTTATTTAAAGGCATTATTACTATAGATAACGACACTAGTTATTAATTTATTTAGAGGCATCATTACTATAGATAACACTAGTTATTAATTTATTTAGAGGCATCATTACTATAGATAACGACACTAGTTAATAATTTATTTAAAGGCATCATTACAATAGATAACGACACTAGTTATTAATTTATTTAGAGGCATCATTACTATAGATAACGACACTAGTTATTAATTTATTTAGAGGCATCATTACTATAGATAACGACACTAGTTGTTAATTTATTTAGAGGCATCATTTCTATAGATAACGACACTAGTTATTAATTTATTTAGAAGCATCATTACTATAGTTAACAACACTAGTTATTACTTTATTTAGAGGCATCATTACTATAGATAACGACACTAGTTATTAATTTATTGAAAGGCATCATTACTATAGATAATGACATCAGCTATTAATTTTTTAAAGGCATCATTGCTATAGATAACGACACTAGTTATTAATTTATTTAAAGGCATCATTAATATAGATAATGACAATAGTTATTAATTTATTTAAAGGCATCATTACTATAGATAACAACACTAGTTATTAATTTATTTAGAGGCATCATTACTATAGATAACGACACTAGTTATTAATTGATTTAGAGGCATCATTACTATAGATAACGACACTAGTTATTATTTTATTTAGACTCATCATTACTATAGATAACAGTAGTTATTAATTTATTTAGAGGCATCATTACTATAGATAACGACACTAGTTATTAATTTATTTAGAGGCATCATTACTATAGATAACAGCAGTAGTTATTAATTTATTTAGAGGCATCATTACTATAGATAATGACACTAGTTATTAATTTATTTAAAGGCATCATTACTATAGATAACAACAGTAGTTATTAATTTATTTAGAGGCATCATTACTATAGATAACGACACTAGTTTTTAATTTATTTAAAGGCATCATTACTATAGATAATGACACTAGTTATTAATTTATTTAGAGGCATCATTACTATAGATAATGACACTAGTTATTAATTTATTTAGAGGCATCATTACTTTAGATAACGACACTAGTTATTAATTTATTTAGAGGCATCATTACTATAGATAACGACACTAGTTATTAATTTATTTAAAGGCATCATTACTATAAATAACGGCACTAGTTATTAATTTATTTAGAGGCATCATTACTATAGATAACGACACTAGTTATTAACTTTATTTAGAGGCATCATTACTATAGATAATGACACCAGTTATTAATTTATTTAAAGGCATCATTACTATAGATAACGACACTAGTTATTAACTTTATTTAGAGGCATCATTACTATAGATAACGACACTAGTTATTAATTTATTTAAAGGCATCATTACTGTAGATAACGACACTAGTTATTAATTTATTTAAAGGCATCATTACTATAGATAACGACACTAGTTATTAATTTATTTAAAGGCATCATTACTATAGATAACGACACTAGTTATTAATTTATTTAGAGGCATCATTACTATAGATGACACTAGTTATTAATTTATTTAGAGGCATCATTTCTATAGATAATGACACTAGTTATTAATTTATTTAGAAGCATCATTATTATAGTTAACAACACTAGTTATTACTTTATTTAGAGGCATCATTATTATAGATAACGACACTAGTTATTAATTTATTTAAAGGCATCATTACTATAGATAACAACACTAGTTATTAATTTATTTAGAGGCATCATTACTATAGATAACGACACTAGTTATTAATTTATTTAGAGGCATCATTTCTATAGATAACGACACTAGTTATTAATTTATTTAGAAGCATCATTACTATAGTTAACAACACTAGTTATTACTTTATTTAGAGGCATCATTATTATAGATAACGACACTAGTTATTAATTTATTTAAAGGCATCATTACTATAGTTAACAACACTAGTTATTACTTTATTTAGAGGCATCATTATTATAGATAATGACACCAGTTATTAATTTATTTAAAGGCATCATTACTATAGATAATGACACCAGCTATTAATTTTTAAAGGCATCATTGCTATAGATAACAACACTAGTTATTAACTTTATTTAGAGGCATCATTACTATAGATAACGACACTAGTTATTAATTTATTTAAAGGCATCATTACTGTAGATAACGACACTAGTTATTAATTTATTTAAAGGCATCATTACTATAGATAACGACACTAGTTATTAATTTATTTAAAGGCATCATTACTATAGATAACGACACTAGTTATTAACTTTATTTAGAGGCATCATTACTATAGATAACGACACTAGTTATTAATTTGTTTAAAGGCATCATTACTATTGATAACGACACTAGTTATTAATTTATTTAAAGGCATCATTACTATAGATAACGACACTAGTTATTCATTTATTTAAAGGCATTATTACTATAGATAACGGCACTAGTTATTAATTTATTTAGAGGCATCATTACTATAGATAACACTAGTTATTAATTTATTTAGAGGCATCATTACTATAGATAACGACATTAGTTATTAATTTATTTAAAGGCATCATTACTATAGATAACGACACTAGTTATTAATTTATTTAGAGGCATCATTACTATAGATAACGACACTAGTTATTAATTTATTTAAAGGCATTATTACTGTAGATAACGACACTAGTCATTAATTTATTTAGAGGCATCATTTCTATAGATAACGGCACTAGTTATTAATTTATTTAGAAGTATCATTACTATAGTTAACAACACTAGTTATTACTTTATTTAGAGGCATCATTATTATAGATAACGACACTAGTTATTAATTTATTTAAAGGCATCATTACTATAGATAATGACACTAGTTATTAATTTATTTAAAGGCATCATTACTATAGATAATGACACCAGCTATTAATTTTTTAAAGGCATCATTGCTATAGATAACGACACTAGTTATTAACTTTATTTAGAGGCATCAATACTATGGATAACGACACTAGTTATTAATTTATTTAAAGGCATCATTACTGTAGATAACGACACTAGTTATTAATTTATTTAAAGGCATCATTACTATAGATAACGACACTAGTTATTAATTTATTGAAAGGCATCATTACTATAGATAACGACACTTGTTATTAATTTATTTAAAGGCATCATTACTATAGATAACGACACTAGTTATTAATTTATATAAAGGCATCATTACTATAGATAATGACACTAGTTATTCATTTATTTAAAGGCATCATTACTATAGATAATGACACTAGTTATTCATTTATTTAAAGGCATCATTACTATAGATAATGACACTAGTTATTAATTTATTTAGTTATTACTTTCATTGTCCTGTGTAAAAGAATTTAAGGATGAAGTAATTATATGGCAAATGGAAGAGTTAGGGAATAGAAGGGAATAGAATGAGTTCTGCTCTCACTTGTTCATTGAAGGCTTTGCCTTCCATTAATTGTTCAGACGTTTACTGCTTAATAACATTCTTAAATATTTCTGATTGCATCATATTTAATGGACTGTGCTTCATTTTGTTTTTCATTTTAAAAGTCATTAATATATTATTACTGTTCTTGATTTAAAATACTTTGCATCATGTTTGTTCATTGGGAATTCAACTCTTAAAGTATAAATTTATTACTTCATTGGCTCTTATCTGTGGATCAATTGTAACTAATGCAGTAGAATATATAAAAGATTTTAGCTCTTTCATAAGGCATAAAAGCTCTATTTTAGCTGTTCTCACCCATTTTGCTTTTTCTTACCATTTCAAGGTATAAAATGAATCATCTAAAGTGTCAAATGATTATCATAGGCACCTAAAGCTTAATCTGTTATATCTGATGATCAAAAATTAGAGGAACTCAAGTAGAAAATGGATCATTTATACAAGTTTTTGAAACTCAGAAAGGGTTAGGCAATTGTTGGCTGTGCTAATATCTGCTAAATATAATGCATTAACCCTGTTCATAATTAATTAGGATGGTTTAAAATTAATACTTAGTTGGGAGAAGACAGGCGCATTACAGTTCGGTTGGGACATATGAGCTCACACTGATTAACCACTACTAATCATTTTTGGCCTAATAATGAGGTGACAGGGCTGACTGACCAGTTATGTAACATTATCAGAACTAATAATTTGTGTAATCACCCTAGCACATTAGGAGGGGGATATTAATGTGGTGTTGCATCTAAAAACACCTCTGGAATAGACACTAAAATTGCCTAAAGTTCATAAAACACTTTACCAAGGAATTGATGGATTTGATTTGGTAGATATATGGTGAACTTTGCACCATGATTAATAAGATTATACCTTTTTGATTCTATGTTGAAAATGGGATAGTAGACTGGATTTCTGAAGGCTATCCAAATCATGATTCCTATAGTTTCTGAACTCTGGATTATTGTAAGTACATTGCTGGACCATAATATAGTGTATGTTTTTCTAACTTAATGGATGCACAAAGACTACACTATTAGAAAAATGACCACTTGCTTGTAAAATGAGGCAATTATATAATGTCTGTTAAGGAAAGATTTTATGAATTATTGACAAAATAGTACTGCATAGGTAAAATACTTTTTTAGTAAATGAAAATATTTTAGATGTAGAGTTAAACAAATAGCTAAATCTATCAAAAGATTGAGAAGAAATGAACACAATGAATCATCGATTTACTCAATGCTAAGGAAGACAACTTAAAACAGTGGTCTCAAACTCCCAGCCCTTGGGTCAGATGTGGCCTGTTAATACTTTTAACCTGGCCTGGGAAGCCTTGCTCAAATTTGCCCTGCTCCTGTTAATTTTTTTTAACAATGTCTGTATGGTTTGCAATCCAAGCTACATTACACCGAGGAATGCTTATCTTCATGGTTTGGATTGCCTGTAACAATACTTTTCTGTTATTGGCTTGACTATGAAACCAGAGAGAGAGAGACTCCCTGAAGGTCAAAACAGAGTCTCAGAAGCTCAGCTAAAGAAAGAAGTTTATACGGCTTAAGTGTTGCATGCCAGAATTAGCAAATGGAAGAACAAGAATTTGTACTTATTAATGATACAATAAAATTGTGGCAGAGCTAAACACCT
Organism: Protopterus annectens; assembly: GCF_019279795.1. Taxonomy (NCBI): domain Eukaryota; kingdom Metazoa; phylum Chordata; order Ceratodontiformes; family Protopteridae; genus Protopterus; species Protopterus annectens. The sequence continues at coordinate 727,224,121 of NC_056751.1, forward strand.
AGCGGTGTAAACCTTGGCTCGTGATGATTGTCACTGCTGAAGTGACACTCCGACCCCATGTGCAAAAATGTGAAAAGGGGTTGAGGATGGATGGATGGATGGATGGATGGATGGATGGATGGATGGATGGAATGATACAATAAAAGGATAACAAATTAAATATTTGTGTTTAGTGAAGAAGGTTATTCCCCTCAAAGTCCTAATGAAGAAGTCACTTGAGAGTGACAGAACAGCAATCTATGAGCTCCATGAGCTGAATGGGTGATGGGTTTGATTTTGTAGATATATGGTGGTGAACTCTGCACCAAAAAACATTAACCTACAAACCTTGGATTCACAACAGATCTTATTTGTCAGGGGGTTAAAGCTGACTAAGGAGATAATTGACAATAAAAAATGACAACATCCACCAGTAAAAAGTAAATTCTGTCTATCATAATCACTATTATTCCAGCCAGAGCTCTGGGACCAGATGGATGTTATACCAATTTCTATACAACATTTGAATACATATAACAGATTTTTACAAAACATTTAAATATGTGATATAGAGGGCCCCCTGCTCCAGCATTATGTGCATGCAGAACTGCAAGGCATCTTTCTATGCTGTCCTAGATTTACAAGAATTTTAGTTTTTCCAAAACAAGGCAGCAATAAACATATTCCTTACAACTATAGACCTGTTTTGCTAAATTATCTCCTATCTCACATGTCCATTAGCGCAAGGGCTCTTGAAAGTGCATGGGGAGGGGCTGAAGATCATTGCATTATATTTAACTACATGCATATTATGAGTTTGAAGAGTAGGATTCCAATAGCAGATTTGATGCCATACACTGGACATATCATTGGTGGGTACTGAAGTTTATGAATTTTCCCCTGCAGTTTACAGATAGTATATATATTTTTTTATTTTCTTCCCCTTTGGTCAGCATGGTCTCTAGAAGGACTTATTCTCAAACTTTTCAGATCACAGTTTGCAGGATGCCTCCTCTCCCCTCTAATTTTATTATGGTGGCTGAAACATTAGTACACTATATCTAAGATAAATATACATGGCAGGAGTTACTGTCCCAGGCTCTGATAGCCTAACATGCACATGGTTTGCAGATGATTACGTAATATGGCTGCAGGACTCTACAAGGAATTGCCAGCTAGTTTTGACTGTGATAAACAATTTCTGTACTTCTCCAGATCTAAAATTATACTTAGTGAAATATCTACTGTTTCCCATAAATTACATAGCTACTCAGTATTTGGGGTTATTAGAACTTTCTCCATTAACAATCATATCCAGGGAAATTACACTGGTATACTAAAATCTACAAACATAAATAATAATTTGAATTAAGTATTTTTCTGTACTGGAGGAAATACAGCACACAATTTCCACCTGAAAAAAACAATTTACCTTCCCATCCTTAGCAAACTACAGATTGTTAAAATAAGTAATCTTTTGAAAAAGATTATTTATATTTTGGCATTTCTGTCACATCATTTGTACAAAAGATACATACATTTTTCAGTCCATAATCTCTGATTTGTTAAAGAGGTCAGTATTACCCAGGATTATCAAGATAAATTTGATGTCCTCTATGAATAAAGATAGTGCAGGTTTGCCCAGTACTTTTAACTATACGGCAGTCACAATTGTTTGACAACATCTAAGAGATGGAATGTTTGTTAGGCTAATTTCGGGGCTGGCAGATACAGAGGTGCTACATGTTATGTACAGTAAGAACCTCAATAATTCAGATTACAGTGTATGAACCAGGGGCTCTTGAGGCTTTGGTCCAGCTTATTTTGCCTATCACAATGAAATAAATGGTATAGTTTCATGTAAAGAAGATTTTGCTGCTTCCCCATCTTCCAGGTTGGCATCAAATAGCATTTATTGCCACAGATGGACAGGAGCAGATTATGTGTTTATGCTTGATCTCTTGAACTTCACCAGGAAATGGATTAAAATGTTTATAGATGTTTCAATCTGATGTCTTTCAGTTATTTTATCTCTGTCTCTCTTACAATATTCAATATTTAAAATACACTTGTTTAGACTTTGAATTCCACTTTCTAATAATTGCTTTTTTGCCAACCACCAGAATTAAACTTAATAAGGCCTTAGTATATCTAGACAATTCAGATCCTGTATCCATCTACAACCCCTTTTTCTCATTGTTGCACATGAGGTTGGGGTGTCCCTTCAACAGTGACAATCATCTAGAGCCAAGGTTTACACCGCCAGGTGACTAGCCCTGCCACAGTACTTCTTCCACACCACTCACACACACACTCGCACCTATGACCAATTTAGAGTGCCCAATCCACCCACTGCATATATTTAGAATGTGGGAAGAAATTGGAACACTAAGACAAAACCCACACAAACACAGGGAGAACATGCAGACTCCACACAGAAGACACCCCAGCCGAGAATCAAACTGGAGAACCTCTTGCTGTGAAGTGACAACACTATCCTCTGAGCCACTGTGCCTCCCTAATTTCAGAGCCTGTATCCCACCTCAAAAAAAGAATTTCCTTAGTACACCCAATTGCTCACCTAATATTTCAACCAGAGTACTTTGTAGAGAATTTTAAAGTCTTTTATCTCATTACACTCTCAAAACATATGTTCCCACTTACCTCTTTCTTTCCCATCACACTTCCAACATTTCTCATCTACCTGAGGAAAAATTCTTCAGAGTCTGCTTGGGGTATAAAAAGACATATACTAACACCTACAAGCAAAAATCCTAGATCTTCTAGACTATCCCATCAACTCAAGTAATAAACCACATCATTCTATTGGAAGGGTCAACTTATCCAACTTAATCCCTGCCTTTTTCCCTTCCCAGATAAAATCCTTCTACTCTTTATTAATTACTGTCAGCAACTTCTCCTATGACTGATAAAATATGCCTTACTTGTATATAACACTAAGGGAATGAAAAACATTTTCACTACTCGTATCTTACTATCCATATCCATAAACAAGAGCTTTCAGTTTCTCAGTCTTTGTGTTAACTTCCGTTCAATCTCTTCCCAGATATCCTTAGCTGCCATAACAAAATCCTTTTTAGCCTATTCTCCTAAATACTTCATTTTATCATGGCTCCGTAAATGTGGGTTTTGCTGAACCATTTCATGTGTGGGTATGTAGTTTCCAGCTATAGTCTTTGATTTGTCTGCATTCATTTTATATCCCAAAAACATGAAACTGTCTCCTAATGTTCCACAACACTCAGATGTCCTTTTCTAGTTTTATAATGTACAAAATAATATCTTGTGCAAATAAAGCCAACTTTTCTTGATTATCATTCCAATTATATTCTTGAATTTCCAAGTGCCTTATTTTCTTTGCCTATGCTCTAAATATAATGCAAATAACAAAGAAGAAAGAGGATAACTTTCTGAAAGTTAAGAAAGTTCAGTTACAGATTTGCTGTTCTGAACTGTTTGGAAGTTTCTAGAAGGCCAGTGCTTGCTTGGGCTAAAGGGAAGTCTCTGTGTTTACCAGTGGGAGTGGTTAACACTGAACAGCCTGCCTGTCCCTGGAGGAGTGGTTACTACCTAGAAGCTGTAGTTTTAGTGGCCATTTTGGGTCAATTCTAAACTCATTGATCTGTCTCTCTTAAAACCCGGCTGCCTCGTGGTTTTGGCGTCTTTTCAGGCTTGCTAGTTGTTGCTGAAGCACATACCAAGGGGAGAAAACGCTGAGAGAAGAAAAGGAGCCACTTTTGTGATTTTAAGTATTTTCTTCTGATTTTTTGTTAAGCTTTACTGCTTTGCCGCCTACTTTTTGGCATTTTCCGGCTTGCTAAAGTTTATATCTGTAACAGTAACAGTACTTGAAACACATCTAGAGCCTGTTTACTGCATTTCCTGTGTTGCACTTAATTTAAAATTGTTTTTTTCACTAAAAACTGCATTTTACCTGATTTTGGTTTAGCACTCAAGTGTGGGATCATTTATTGCACTGTTGTGATTATTTCGCTGCTTGTGTATCTCTGCTACCTTTAAACTACAACAAAAAGAAAAAAAAACAAAAAAAATCTTGCTTTTTTCCCATTTTCTGAAAGTTAAGAAAGTTCAGTTACAGATTTGCTGTTCTGAACTGTTTGGAAGTTTCTAGAAGGCCAGTGCTTGCTTGGGCTAAAGGGAAGTCTCTGTGTTTACCAGTGGGAGTGGTTAACACTGAACAGCCTGCCTGTCCCTGGAAGAGTGGTTATTACCTAGAAGCTGTAGTTTTAGTGGCCATTTTGGGTGAATTCTAAACTCCTTGATCTCTCTCCCTTAAAACCCTACAACTCTCTTTTTGCGCAGTTTTGCGCACTGAGCAGCACCGGGCAGCGCTGCCTAAGCAGGTTTAAACTATTCCAGGCTCCACAAAGTCTGCTCTTCACTTTTTCCCTTAGAACTGTTCAAACTCTCAAAGTAATCACTCTATTCTCTTTCTAAAGCCCTGCACTTGCTCAGCTCTTATAAGGAAACACTAGCTAACTAAAGCACTACACCCTCCTTGACTTCTCATAAGTATTAGGCTCCCGATTGGTCCTTCCTGATCAAGTGAAAAATCAGTTCCCTTCCCTAATCTGATCAGTAAAAACAGTTCCCTATACTAATCTGGTATGTCCAAGGGTCAATTTCAAGGTTACTCTCCAGTCCAGCTGGTGAATCTGGGAATTTTGAGGCAATATTACAATTGCCTTATATACACAGACAACCCTCTCCTCCTTCCAACAAACTCTAATACATGTGAGAGATGCAGTTACACAGCCAAACTGGAGGCAGAGCTCTCTCAATCCAAGACTGGCACAATCAGTCAGGAGGAAAAGGTAACCACCCACACCACAAATCCAGTCTCACACAGACCTATTGCATCTGCATACCCAACACATAAACACACAAAAACATACACGGAGGCTCTAAATAAAAATCTGCCTAAACAGCAAAGACCTCCTAAGCAGACATCCAAACAACAGCCACCCCTCAACAATACCCACGAATCACATATCTCACAAAATCAGTGTGCCTCACAGTCACAGCCCTTAAGGCCAAACAACACACCAAATACACTTGTTATAGGGGACTCTATTGTTTGGCACACTGACATCCCGCTCACCAGACTGAACAAGGAGAAGGTCACTGTAAGCTGCTTGTCGGGTTGCCAGGATCCGCCACATAACGCAAGCACTCAGGTCACTCCAAAGCAAGTACAAGTATGACTCTGTCATTGTCCATGCTGGTGTGAATGACCTGATATGTACCTCCCTGGACTACATGAAAAGAGACATAGAGGAGCTCTCTGACCATGTAGCCCAGGCTGGTATGACCCTAACCTTGAGTAGCATCTTGCCCTCACCAAGAATGATGCCACAGTATAAAGACAAAATGATCAGTTTCAACAATTGGCTAAAGTATTGGTGTCATTCAAAGGGGATCCAGTGTCTGTCAGCCTGGGATGACATGCTCGACAAGCCACGTTGCTTCACTAGGGATGGCTTGCACCTGTCACCCTTAGGCTTTCATATACTGGCCAAGGCTCTTGCCACCCCCATAGTGCCTTTTTTAGGCAAGGCTCAAAGGACAAACCCACCTCCATAGACAACCCAAGGATAAAAAAACGAAAGGTAATGCTACTCAATGCCACAAGTCTAAACCTCAAGATGCACGCACTCGAGGCTCTCCTCAGTATGGAGAAAATCGATGTCTGTGCAGTAACAGAAACCTGGTTCAAGGCTCCTGAGAGCACCCCAGCACTACCAGGTTATAACTCATACCATGCTTTTCTGCCCCAAAACTCGGACCGAAGCACAAAAGGAGGGGGAGTATCTATATTCATCAAAGATACCTACACCTCCAGGTTAGTGGCATTGCACGAAGCATCGGAAACCATCCATGTGTAACTAACAGCGGGCAAAACTGCCTTTCAGTTTGTAGCCTGCTACAGAACACCCTCCCTATTACAAGAACCCCACTTGGCATTCCTGAGAACACTGGAGAATATGAAGGTCTCTCCAAACACTATGTTATTGGGTGACATCAACTACCCAAACATTGACTGGGAAAACTACTCAAGCCCAAACACCCTCACCCAATGGTTCCTTGAATTTATAAACTCTAACGCAATGGAACAACTGGTCACCACTCCCACAAGAGGGAACAACATATTGGACCTGGTCATCACCAACATGGGGACTCTATGTTCCACACCAGAGGTAAACCCCTCATTGGTAAGATCAGACCATAAACAAATTTCCCTGGGCATCCATATCCCGTCCCCACCCACAGCCAAGGAAATCACTGTAAAGAATTTCTCAAAAGCCAACTTTGCACTTCTCAAGACTGAGGTGGAATCCTTCAAAGCCCCTGGGCCAGAGGATAATACAACAATAAAATTAAAATAAGGCACCAAAGTTACACACTGGATACTATCCACAGTAATTTTATTACAAAAAAGAACAGTAGGTGAGCGCTTTCACAACTCAATGTTGCTTCATCAGACAATGTTGATGCAAGTCATACTTGGTTAAATACTTAAGCAATCAATGTAATTTCAAACACTTAAAGCAATACTATCAAATAATTAAACACTGTTGGCACAAGTCCATAGGAAGCTGTATAATTAAAACAAACCTTAAAATCTATATCCATGTCTCTACAAAAGACATAAATATTACTTTTTATATAAAATACCATATATAAAAAACTTTTCATAGCTATTATAAATAATTTAATATAAACTACGTAAACCTTAATAACACATTAAAACAAAAACTTATAATTAATGTTTAAGACGTCTTGCCTTGAGGCAAGGAACTAATGAGGTACAGCCATTCAAGCCAGGGTATCTGTCTGCATTTAGCTTAATAATCCATTTTTGTTCTAGCTCTTCTGTGTGGTTTTCTATATCCCCACCTCTATTTGTCCTTAGTATTTGTTGTAAAACCAAAAACTTAAAGCAATGAGTGCTATTTGTGTGCAAAGTGTGATTAGCTAGGGCATTAGACTACTTCTGATTCCGTATATCCCTTACATGTTCTAGTATTCTGCCTTTAAAAATTCTGTTCATCTTGCCTACATAATAGGCATGACATACTTGACAAAAACTAAAATAAATAACATCTGCACTCCTGCAATCATAATAATTCTTCGTATGTAATTTGAAATGTTTCACTGGATGGATGTACTCATTTTTAGTATAGATATACTGACAGGCTGCACAATTCCTGCATGGAAAAGTGCCTTGTCTATTGGAAAGGTTCTTTCTAAGGGGTTGGTATTCTTTATTACAGAGATGTTGCTTCAATGACACATTATTCTTGAAACTAAAGTTTGGGGTATCACCAATCATAGAAACAAGGCCTGGTGTTTCCTGTAATAAATGCCAATTCTTCTTTATAATATCTGTGTACTTGTTGATATCACTTGCAAATCGGAAAACTACTCTAAACTTGTTCCTATCAATATCTGTATCATCAGATGTTCTTGTATCGGTTCCATAAGAGCTCATGTAAGGTTTACATCTTGTTGATTTAACTTTTCATGCTTCTGGTATCGCATTCGTAATTTCTAAACTGGAATAACCTCTTGTTATAAATTCACTTTGTAATTTATCCAAAGCAGCTGCGGCCTCTTCATTATTGTGTAAACGTAAAGAACCTGCATTCCCTTGTTATAAAGCAAGCTGATAAAGGTGGTAAAATTTTTTAATGGACAAAGATCTATACATTAGCCAGATGAATGCTTTGTTATTAGATAATTGCATTTATCAAGCATTAACAAAAGCAGCTGTAACTGCTATCATTGATAAAGTGTCCTTTTTAGTATTTGATTTACTGATTACGGGATTAATTGACGAACCTTTGTTTAATTACTTCTTAGTACAGAAACCTTTAATTCCTAGAATATATGGTTTACCCAAAATTCATAAACACATTACTGCCCCTCCTATGCGCCCAATCGTATCAGGAGCAGGTTGGTGTACTGAGCCTCTATCGATTTATGTAGAAGGTATTTTACATGAGTTTTTAAGTGGTTGTCACACTATTCTTAGAGATACGAATATGTTTTTACAGCGATTATATGACAGGATGGAAACTGTTGATGATGATGAAGCATTTGTGTTTCTTACTATGGATATTGAATCTCTTTTTACGAGTATTCCGAATGTATGGGGGATTGATAAAATAAGAGAGTTCCTTAACATAGACAGGAAGCTCACTACAAATAAGATTCTGTTGGTCTGTGGTTTATTAGAGATCATACTTGAAAATAATGTTGTTACCTTTCAAGACGAATGTTTTCTACAGATGAATGGCGTAGCAATGGGCACTTCATGTGCAAACAGCTACGCCAATCTATCATTAGTACGATGGGAAGAACAATATGTTTTATCGATCTTGAATCCTTATTATGATTATATCCTTTGGTATGTACGTTTCGTGGATGACGTTTTTGTTTTGTGGAAAGCGCATGGTTCAAACATTAGCAATTTTGTAGATTATTTACACGGCACCACAGATTTTTTGAAATTTACCTTTACATTCTCTGACACATCCATTGATTTCTTGGATGTGAGTGTTACTAAAACTGATTTGAAACGGTTGAAAACTAGCATTTACCATAAACCTACAAGAACTAATGCCTATCTCCACAAGTCTAGTATGCACCCGAGGCACATACCTAGAAATGCCCTTAAAGGACAAGTATATAGGACTTTACGTTTACACAATAATGATGAAGAGGCCGCAGCTGCTTTGGATAAATTACAAAGTGAATTTATAACAAGAGGTTATTCCAGTTTAGAAATTACGAATGCGATAGCAGAAGCATGAAAAGTTAGATCAACAAGATGTAAACCTTACATGAGCTCTTATGGAACTGATACAAGAACATCTGATGATACAGATATTGATAGGAACAAGTTTAGAGTAGTTTTCCGATTTGCAAGTGATATCAACAAGTACACAGATATTATAAAGAAGAATTGGCATTTATTACAGGAATCACCAGGCCTTGTTTCTATGATTGGTGATACCCCAAACTTTAGTTTCAAGAATAATGTGTCATTGAAGCAACATCTCTGTAATAAAGAATACCAACCCCTTAGAAAGAACCTTTCCAATAGACAAGGCACTTTTCCATGCAGGAATTGTGCAGCCTGTCAGTATATCTATACTAAAAATGAGTACATCCATCCAGTGAAACATTTCAAATTACATACGAAGAATTATTATGATTGCAGGAGTGCAGATGTTATTTATTTTAGTTTTTGTCAAGTATGTCATGCCTATTATGTAGGCAAGACGAACAGAATTTTTAGACAGAATACTAGAACATGTAAGGGATATACGGAATCAGAAGCAGTCTAATTCCCTAGCTAATTACACTTTGCACACAAATAGCACTCATTGCTTTAAATTTTTTGGTTTTACAACAAATACTAAGGACAAATAGAGGTGGGGATATAGAAAACCAACAGAAGAGCTAGAACAAAAATGGATTATTAAGCTAAATGCAGACAGATACCCTGGCTTGAATGGCTGTACCTCATTAGTTCCTTGCCTCAAGGCAAGACGTCTTAAACATTAATTATAAGTTTTTGTTTTAATGTGTTATTAAGGTTTACGTATTTTATATTAAATTATTTATAATAGCTATGAAAAGTTTTTTATATATGGTATTTTATATAAAAAGCAATATTTATGTCTTTTGTAGAGACATGGATATAGATTTTAAGGTTTGTTTTAATTATACAGCTTCCTATGGACTTGTGCCAACAGTGTTTAATTATTTGATAGTATTGCTTTAATTGTTTGAAATTACATTGATTGCTTAAGTATTTAACCAAGTATGACTTGCATCAACATTGTCTGATGAAGCAACATTGAGTTGTGAAAGCGCTCACCTACTGTTCTTTTTTGTAATAAAATTACTGTGGATAGTATCCAGTGTGTAACTTTGGTGCCTTATTTTAATTTTATTGTTGCATTCTTGGCACCTTAGTGTACATGCAGCCGGTTGAGATTTGTATTCAGAGGATAATACAGCCCAATCCACAGAATCCTTTACAAATGCATTCTATGAGCACCTGCAGGAATGCATGGATCGTGCTATCCCAAATAAAACCAAGACTCACTCCTCCAAAAACAGGAGACCGGTCTGGTGGACCCCGGCCATAAATAAGCTATACAACAGAAGGAGGAAGCTACTACATGACAGAGCAAAATCCCAAAAAGGGAAGGCATCTCTGATCAGTATTAGCAAGAAACTTCGATCCCTCATAAAATCATCAAAGGCCAGTTTCGAAAGAAAAATTGCCCTAAACACTAAAGATAATCACAAGGCCTTCTTTAGTTATGTCAGGAACATGGGCGGAAACTCCCAGATATGCTCTGAACTGTTGCATAATGGTACAAAATATACCAAACCTACAGACATAGCCAACATCCTGGCAGACAGATTCAGCGCAAACTTCTCCCCCCCTTCCCCCCCAAAGGAGCAAATGCCTATCCCAACTGAATGTAACCTCCCTGACATCACAGATGCACAGGTGAAAGCTGCTCTCTCCAAAGCAAAAAAACACAGCATCTATGGGACCAGACGGTGTCCCAGGCTGTGTCTTACACGAGCTCCAAGAAGAACTGAACCCTCACATTAAGTCACTGTTCAAACTTAGCCTTACTACAGGATATGTACCCAAAGAATGGCGACAGCTACAGTGGTCCCACTCCACAAAGGTGGTGCCACAATGGACCCCGGGAACTATCGCCCCATAAGCCTGACTAGTCTGGTCTGTAAAGCTATGGAGCGTATTATCATGGAACTCATAAACAAAGACATTGGGAGCCTCCAGACACTGGACCCTACCCAATTCGGCTTTGTTAAGGGCAGATCTTGCCTCTTAAACCTAGTTGATTTCTTTGAAACAGTTACCAAAGCCATAGATGAGGGCAAGGTAGTTCACACAGCCTACCTGGACCTCGCAAAAGCCTTCGACACAATACCCCACTCGGGCATCATAAATAAGCTTACCAGCTTAAATATCAACCCCTATATCACAAGATGGGTTGCAAACTGGCTCAGAGATAGAACCCACATGGTCAGAATCGCAGGTGCCATGTCCGAATCCAAACCAGTTACAAATGGCATCCCACATGGCTCAGTTCTGGGACCTCTCTTGTTCGGTATATACTTCTCTGAGGGTCAGGCTAACACGGGGGGATTATGGCTGACAAAGTTCGCAGATGACTGCAAACTGGGGGCCATAATCCAATCTCCAGATGACACAAGCATCCTCCAAAAGGGTCTCACAGAGACGGATGCTTGGTGCCAGAGCCACGGCCTCAAGCTAAATGCTAAAAAGTGCATAGTCATCCCCTTTGGGAAAAACAAGGTGCCCACAAATTACCACATAGGTGGTAATCCATTAAGTACGGAAGAAGTAATTAGAGATTTGGGGACCAACATAGATAGTAATCTCTCCTTTGATAATCACGTTGCCAAAGTGGTTAGAAAGACCTTCTATATAGCCCACCTTATCACGAAAGGGTTTGCATCTAGATCAAGAGAGGTCATTGTGCCCCTCTACTCGTCACTCATCAGCCCCATAATTGAATACAATGCCCCTTTTGGGATGTACCTTACCCGACACCTGCAGCAACTGGAGAGACCCCAAAAGTACCTCACCAAGAGGATCATGGGCTACAAACAGATGTCCTATGCAGCTTGACTAAAGAAACTCCAGCTCTACTCAGTTGCTTACCGCCTACTCAGAGGTGAGCTACAAAGCCATGTCAAACCCAGAATTAATGGACATGCTCCACCTCAAAAAAATCCAAGTCCCTTAGAGCTACATGCTCCAGGGACCTAAACCTCAGCACAAAAATAAATAGGACATGCTGGAGGGACAGATTCATTTCCCAGAGGCTCCCCTCACTCTGGAATAGAATCCAAATTCATGTTAGACATACCCCCTCGCTGACCCTCTTCAAGCGAAATCTGAACGCGTGGATGGGAAATTGCAAATTCACCCCTGGGATCTCTTCTGTGTCCCTGCTAGACAGAGGCACAGTAAATTAATCTTAAAAGGGTACCTTCTGTGACCTACATTACAGAGGCACAGTAGGTGAATCTAATAGGGAGGCGGAAGCCAAATACACTCTGGCTAGGCTTATAAATGCCCCAGGGCAGATAGCCTAGTATCTACCTATGAACCTATGAACCTATATCCCTGCCCGGTTCCTCTATTCAGACACAACTTATCAGAGAGGAATTATTCCACTTTAATTTTTGACTCTGATCCCTCATATTTCCTTGCAATTAATATTATTATTTTATCAGGAAATGCAAGTGCTTCAATTGCCCTACTCATAAAATCCCAGCTTACTCTATCGAATGCTTTCTGTGCATCAAGACCTACGAACAAGAGCGATATTTTCTTATAATCTGCTTCCCGCTGGATCATCATTGTTTTGTTAATGCTGTCAAATGTTTGCCAGCCCTCCACAAAACCACACTGATGCATATCTATCAATTTTTCCAATTTCTTTGCCATTCTGTTAGCTATTTTAGACATAAATACTTCATAATCATGTGGCCAGATTCAATAAAGCCTACACAATCCAGTTACACCTTGTGTGCATCATGGCGTGCACACAGTAGCACATTGTTTTAGATTCAGTAAGCAACTCTACACAATATGCACAGCTGCTCAAACAAGGTAAATACCATGGCATGCTAATTACAGCATAAGCAGCTGAACTGTATGCTAATCAACCGATCCAAGATGGAGGACCTATTCAACAACTTATAAAGCAACCATGTAGACTCAGTGCTGGTTTTCTCTGCAAATTCCAAAACCTATTGGAATACAGTCATGGAAAGGAGTCTACACAGAAACAATTTTAGGGGCTGCTGTTGCATTAATTCATGTGTATGTGCAACAGGCAGAAGTCTATGCTGCTGCTGCTAATAGACCATGGCCAAGAAGGAAAAGTTTTCAGACCCTATTCAACTTATCACAATCTACATGATGTGAAAATTGTAGAGTGCTACAGCGTGGATAGAGACACACTACAGGAACTCTGTGAACTCTTTTATCCTCAACTCAGAGCCAAGGGAAACAGAAGGGGAGCCATACCAGTGGAATCAAAGGTATGTGTAGCACTTAGAATTTTAGCTGCAAATACCTTTCAGAGACTAACAGGGGACATGCTGGGGGTGTCATAGGCATCAGCATCCAAGATTCTCCATCAATTTCTGAATGCTATGCTCCAACATTCCAGTGAGCACATATATTTTCCCCGTACTCCTGAGGATAAGGCCAGAAATATGCAGGGGTTCCACCCTGTAGCACACTACCCTGAAGCACTGGGTGCCATAGATTGCACACATGTAGAAATTAAGGCATCTCCAGAGGAACAGGGAAGGCTGTATATAAATAGAAAGGGCTTCCACTCTATTAACTGCCAAGTTGTGTGTAATGCCAAGAGAATCATCCTGAACATGTGTGCTGACAACCCAGGCAGTTACCACGACTCGCATATCTGACACACCTCTCTACTGTATTAGATGTTCATGGGAGAATATCCCACAGGGTTATTTACAGGGATGCAGGTTATGCACTGGAACCGTGGCTGATGCCCATCAGAAATGCACACACACTTGCTGAATAATGCCATAATGAGGCACACACTCAAACCAGAAATATGACAGAACGGGTATTTGGGCTGCTGAAGTCATGGTTCCAGTGCCTAGATACATATGGGGGAGCCCTGCAGTGCAATCCACATGCATGTACTGAAATATGCACTGTATGTGCCAAGCTACACAACATCATCCTGAGAAACAGCTTTTTATTTTATTTATTTAACATTTGTTTACCAGGAAAGTCCAACTTGGAACAAAGCCAATTTTCAGTGGAGGCCAGGGGAGAAACGCTCCAAATAAAAAGTTTCAGCAAAACAACAAGGGGAAGGGGCACACATCCCACAACCAATGGCAAGGTTACCACAGCCAAATGCAGGTGAGGAGTCAGAGGGGAAACCAGCTGGTGTGGGTTTAGGCAGACCCAGGCATGCTCAATATGTCCTTACATTGGCTAAGAGGCAATGCATAGTGCACTTACTCACCACCTAATGGGCTAAAACCTTCCTCCTATGCACATACATATAGTAAGATTGATGCCAGGCAACTCTCACAACCTTTACCTACCCAAGTAATGGCTGTGTACTCCTAGCATCAGAAAGAGTCAGCCATGAACTAAAACTCATGCAACTGCTGTATTTACAAGGTAAGTGTTGAACCTGGAGTGCATTTGTTTAATAATATGAATTCTTGCATCTTGTTATTTGGTAGTATAAGCAAGTAAAAGGTGGGTGATTTGTACAGAAATGACTTTAACATGTGACAACAGAGACTTATGTGACTTACATGTGTCCATTATCAAGTAGTAGCCACACAGCCATACCTCTCAATAGTACTGATGGTCACGGAATGTCCTCAGTTTAGCATCACATGTTTGTACTGGAAATATCATTAAAGAGAGAAGTTAGAAAATAATGAGACACGTTTTGGTTTCAGACTTCACAACCCTCACAGGACCATTAACAATACTGATGTACAAAATAACGAGACGCATTTTGGTTTCAGACTTCACAACCCTCACAGGACCATTAACAATACTGATGTACAAAATAATGAGACATGTTTTGGTTTCAGACTCTCACAGGACCATTAACAATACTGATGTACAAAATAATGAGACACGTTTTGGTTTCAGACTTCACAACCCTCACAGGACCATTAACAATACTGATGCACAAAATAACGAGACACGTTTTGGTTTCAGACTTCACAACCCTCACAGGACCATTAACAATACTGATGCACAAAATAATGAGACACATTTTGGTTTCAGACTTCACAACCCTACAGAACCATTAACAATACTGATGCACAAAATAATGAGACACGTTTTGGTTTCAGACTTCACAACCCTCACAGGACCATTAACAATACTGATGCACAAAATAATGAGACACGTTTTGGTTTCAGACTTCACAACCCTCACAGGACCATTAACAATACTGATGCACAAAATAATGAGACACGTTTTGGTTTCAGACTTCACAACCCTCACAGGACCATTAACAATACTGATGTACAAAATAATGAGACACGTTTTGGTTTCAGACTTCACAACCCTCACAGAACCATTAACAATACTGATGTGCAAAATAATGAGACATGTTTTGGTTTCAGACTTCACAACCCTCACAGGACCATTAACAATACTGATGTACAAAATAATGAGACACGTTTTGGTTTCAGACTTCACAACCCTCACAGGACCATTAACAATACTGATGTACAAAATAATGAGACATGTTTTGGTTTCAGACTTCACAACCCTCACAGAACCATTAACAATACTGATGCACAAAATGTTTGATGCTCTCACCTGTCTAACTTTTTAAGACCAATATAAGTCAAAGGTACAATTACCAATTCAACATCACAAAAGTAGATATACTAAGCACTAAGTCAGTTATGCACCCCGGGGCATCAGACCCAAGTGTTATGTACCCCTGAATCCAAAAGATAGAAAACAGGGATATGGCACAGTTATCATCACTTGCACAGGGTGCTGTGTGAGGGATCAGGATGCCTAGGCTGACACAAAAGATCGGTGAGTGTGTGTGAGTAAGAAAGAGAAGCAGGCAGACCTTTGGGTAAAGTAACAAGTGGCCAGTGAGACAAAAATGAGCTTGAAACATCATGGATGAACCATGTAACTGTTGTTTGTGTCTGTATGGGTCCTCCAGGTGAAATAAGTGTGTGAGTGTCTACATGAACACAGCCAAGCTCTTTGTTTGCTTTACGTCTTGCTATGTTTGACAGGTGTGAGCCATGAATGCTAGAGGTGGCAGTTTATTGTTGTCATACCCAACCACAAGAACTGGCTCTGCCAGGAGTTGCACAGGCATGTCCACACCCGCAGTCAGATGCACTGTTGCTTCCTGAATGTGATTGATGTCTGCTGGATAAGCTCCCCTCACAAGCATGCCCAGGACCACAACCTTATGGCTTTCCATATCTGGATGTGGACAGCTCAACCACTGACAGAGCAGTGAAAGTACTGCCACTATGGCAGCATGATAGGCCACAGCCACATCGGCTAAAAGCAGATGATATGGCTGACCTATGCCCACGAGGATACCATTCCCCTCCCAGCAGACATTCCATCACAGAAACTGCCTCTTCCAACATGTCATTCATCTGATCCATTGAATCAATAACATGGTGGAGGCAGTCATGCATGTCATCCTGCACCACATCTAGAACCCTAAGCTTTTCTCTGGAGGACCTATGGGAACATGCCTGTGCCTTC
>NC_056751.1:727245516-727350516 GCF_019279795.1 Protopterus annectens
TTGCTGTGTAGGGTTGTGCACCACACCATTGGTGTACCTATACCAGATGTAGAGGCTACTCTCCCTAATGGTATTTAAGATGAGAAGACATCAAGCACTCCAGCCACCAGAGGAGTAAAGGGACAGTGATGACAGTCCAGTGGGTGAGGACTCGATTCTCACTGTTTCCATGTTTGAAAGGCATGAGCCTGTGTTGTCCCCTCCCTCACCCCAATCATGATGTCCCCCAACTTTTTCAGTCCCTCAGCATTTCTGTTTCTTGCCTTGTTTGTTTGCATTTGCTTATTCACCTACCCAACTTACCTGACCCAGAAATACCTATGACTCTTCCCTAACATTCCTCTTTTGCTGAATTAAAAAAAATGGACAACTGTCCCACAGAAATAATGTTATCTCACATGTAGCTCTCCATTTTTGCACATGTGTCTTCTTGACACACTTGATTCTATCCAGTTGGCTAAACAACATAATTGCATTGTTCAAGAAACTAAAAAAACTACAACAGACTTAGGCATACAACTAAAAATAAACCGAACAATCTTTAAGAGCTTTTGCTCTTTTTATTTAGCAAAACTTCTTTTCTCTGTAGGTGACAGCCCTAATTCAGCTAATATTCTGCACATATTATCAGTTTTCACTGCTGAAGAAATGGATAGCTATGGTTCTTACCTACCTCCTTCCTGCACATTCTTGTTTTGTTCTTCCCCCTGCTTGGTCCCCATTTCACCACTTTCCTATCTGCCCCATTTTAACACATATAATCTGGTCAAAAAATAGAATCACACACAGCACACATAAGTACCAGTAAAAGCAATGGATGCTTTCACTTTTTGGCCTCTATGTTTGCGTGGAGTTTTGCATTGTGCACCAATGCCAAGTGATGGTGAGTGGCCCTACAATGCTGTGGTTATCTCCATGCAATGCCGCTTAAACCCGCTGCACTATGACAGCACACAGCAACACATGTACTACAAAGAATTAATGTCATTGCATTATAACTGTTTAAAAGTATTAGATACACTTAGATTCTAACACAGTATCATCTGGGCTCGCAAATAAATTTGTTAATGCATTTACACCTGCTTCCACAGATTCAGCTAAGCAGCAGGTGTGTTTCATATACTCACTACTAACTCTCAGACTTATAGCAGTGTGGCTCGCATTTGCGCACTTCTTAACTATGGGCAAACAGGGAAAGTAATGGAAATATGTATCTCGCATGCGCAAACTCTTTGCCAACTGTTGTGCATACCCGTTGCTCACTGCTGCTCTATGTAAACTAAATAGTATGCATTAGTACTCTTTACTGTCCATTTACACTTTATGCCATGAAACTACAAGTGGAAACATAACAAAATGAAGGCCCAATCTAACAATATGTCGCATATTTACAATGTAGAAACATAACAAAATGCAGCCCTGTCTGACAATTTGTCACATATTTACAATGCAGCCATGTGTTGCCCCTCCCCATACACTGCAACCCTAGTGTCTAAGTAGTTGTTTACAAATATATCAACTACACTATACAAATCAATATCAAATGATGTGTGATATGCAATACACGCCAGTCTGGTAACATGCAGAACTAGAACTATCTTCACAGTTGAACATGCTTATATGTCCATCAACTGAACTTAAGAACTATTGACCCATAAGTCTAACCAGCCTTATCTGCAAAGCTATGGAAAAAATCATCATGGACCTTATCCACAGAGACATAGGTGACCTTCAACACTCTTGACATGACCCAGCTTGGTTTTGTCAAGGGTAAACCTTGCTTATTAAACCTACTGGACTTCTTTGATAATGTTTCAAAGACGGAAAACAGGATATACCACCTATATTGAATTAGCCAAGGCCTTTGTCACAGTCCCCCATTCAGGTATCATAAAGAAAATCTCCCATCTCGGGAATAACCTATGCATTACTAGATGGGTAGCCAATGGCTTACCGACAGAACACACACTCTCAAAGTTTGGGAGTCCACCTCAACCAGTAGACCAGTTACCAGTGGAGAACCACAAGGATCTATGCTGGGCCCTCTACTGTCTGGAAACTGTTTCCCTGAAGTCCAGGTGAAGGTAGATGGCCTGTGGCTTACCAGGTTTGCAGATGACTGTCAACCCCGTCTATGGAACAGGCTCCCCAACCATGTAAATCAGAGTTCCTCCCTAACCCAGTTCAAGTGCAACTTGGACAATTGGATGTGAAACCAGAAATTCATCCCTGGTTTGGCACCTATGTTTCTAATGGACACATGTAACCTGTAAATTGTTCATCTCTCAGACCCATGCTTGCACTTATCAAGGGTATCAGAACTTGTCAGGGATTTGTGAAGTATGGCTAGGCTTAAAAAGTCCCTTGTGGTTGTTAGCCTAGTAAACACCTATGAACCTATGAATTGGGTGCAATCATATAGAGTCCCCAATGATGTAAACTTATTACAGAAAGGGCTGACACAGACAAATGATTGCCAAATGCACAGACTGAAACGTAATACAAAAAATGCATCATTGTCATACCTCTCAACCTCTTAGTCCAAGAAATATGGACAAAGTCTGATATAATGGGGAAGACAGAGGCCCAAAAATAGGGACAGATTTTAAATATTGGTGTTATAAACTTTGAAAGTTGCTAGAATAATAGTGTTTGTGTTAAGTGTTTTCTGAAGGATATAAAGTCTGAAACGCAAATGTATTTCATTATTTAGAGACTTCAATCCTCTGATTATCTGAGTGATTTGCCAGAAAGCAACAAATTTTATGAGGAGCAGACCAAAAATATGAGGCAAAAATCTGGACATTCTGCAAAACTCTGGGCAGCTGAGAGGTATGGTCATTGTCTCCTTTGGAAAATAAGTACCCCTGTTAATTATGCTATACAAAGCACCCTTCTATGTTCAAATTCAGTGGTGTGAGACTTGTAAATGAAGGTTGATAGCAATCTAAATTCTGATCACTATGTGTCCATAGTGGCAAGACATGCATTCTACATTGAGCACCTCATAAATAAGAGCATTGCATCCAAGACCAGGGAGGTCATAGCTCCACTGTACTCAACCCTTATCAGACTCAGTATCATACAAGCTGCTGAGAGGTGACCCGTGCAGAGCAGTCTCAGGCTCTGCTTTACTGGAAATTCTGGACATCTGCAAATCAAATGGGACAAGAATAACTTGCTCCAAGGATCTCAACCTAGCCTGTGATATAAACAGAACATGCTGGATAGACAGATATATCTCCCAGTGATTGCCATTCCAGAGCATGTGAAGCAGTGCTCATCAATGACCTTATAAAAGTGCAACATTGACAACTGCATGAGTGATTGTAAATTCACCCCAGAGGTAGAATCTATGGCCCTCATGGACAGGGGCAGTCGGTGTTGATCACAAAATCACTGTGCTAACAATGACCATCTAATTGTGCTCAATAAGGGTACTTGCATTTTTATATGGCTAGGCTTGTAAAGGACTTGGGCCATTAACCTAGTAACCTCCTATGAAACTATGAAGCAATTAACCTATGCAGGCCTCCCAACATCTTCTCCTACATCCAGTGCTGATGTCATCCACTACAAGTTGTCCTGCACCCTTGTAAAAGTCACACTTGTGCTGTGGTGCTTGCGTAAAGTACTGAGCTCTGTGGTCTGTGTACTTAGATAGGTAGTGGCTCTGTTCTCACTGCATTCATCTGGTGTGTGTGTGTGTGTGTGTGTGTGTGTGTCTGCATGTGTGGGTATCTAAACAGAAGAACACAAGTGTATATCCTACGGTTACCACTCCAATCCCATGAATTGACAGTATTTTAACACTTGCACATGCCTATACATCCATTTCATGCAGGTCTCCCAACATCTTCGCTCCAACATGCACTGCTGATGTCATCCACTATACGTTGTCCTGCAGCCTTGTAAACTTGTAAAAGTCAGACTTGCATCATGGTGCCAGCATAAAATACTGAGCTCTGTAGTCTGTGTACTTAGATAGGGGTTCTGTTCTCACTGCAATCAACTGTGGTGTATGTGTGTGTGTTTGTGCACTTCCTTGACATTACAGAGTGGCTTTACACTAGCATGTGGGACACTGTTATTACCATATTCACCTCACCAGATGCTGCTGATGTCATCAGCTATGAAGTGCTGTCTGAGACAGTCCAAGTCAGACTTGAACTGTGGTGCTTGCCCTAAATACAGAGTTCTCTAGTCTGTGTACTTAGGTAGGGGTTATGTTCTCACTGCAGTCAACTGAGGTGTGTGTGTGTGTGTGTCTGTGTGTGTGTGTGTGTGTGTGTGTGTGTGTGTGTGTGTGTGTGTGTGTGTGTGTGTGTGTGTGTGTGTGTGTGTGTGTGTGTGCACTTGATTGACATTACAGAGAGCCTTTTACCCTAGTATATGGGAAACTGTCATTGCCATATTCTCCTCACCAGACACTACTGATGTCATCGGCTATAAAGTGTTGTCTAAGACAGCCTAAGTCAGACTTGAGCTGTGGCACTTGTCTTAAATACAGAGTTCTATAGTCTTTGTACAGTCACCCCGGGGTGTGCATTTGTGGGTTTGTGCACTTGCTTGAGATTACAGAGAGCCTTTTACACTAGTATGTGGGACACTGCTGTTGCTATCTTCTCCTCACCAGACACAGCTGATGTCAGCAGCTATATCTGATTTGTGGATGTGCACTATTCCCACCAGGTCAAGGTCATAGCCTGGCCTGGAGGCCAGGCAGATGTCACGTCATTTTATATAATACAGATTACAGTGACATAGCTTTCAGTCTATCCATACACATCATGGGATGGTTTGTAGGTCCTGTGTTGAGAAACCCCTGTGGTCTCTCCAGCTGCTGCATGTGTCTGGTGAGGTACATGTAAAAAAGAGCATTGTACTCTATTAGTATTCTAATTAGGTTTGAGTACAGTGCTGTAATATAACCCTCAAACCTGAATATGATGGCTTGATGTATGATGTGCACAACACAGGTTTTCAATACCAGTGTGGACACTTTGTGATTGAAGTTCGGATTGCTATGTATGTGTGTACCCAGTGCTTATATCACTGGGCTACAGCATAGCAGAACTATTGTCGATGCTGTAATTAGAAGGGAATTCCACTTTGCAGAAGGACAAAATAAAGGCACATTTTTGCATTTATATGTAGACCATATGGGTTTGTCACCACTCATTTGCCTGTGTTAGCCCCTCCTGTAGTATGTTATCATCATAGGTGGACTCATTGATTTTATCCAGTATGCAAGAATCAGCAAACACAGTAAGCCAAAGGCCATATATTTTAGCCTGAGCTGTTGAGAAATAGATTCCAAACTGTAAAGGGCCAAGCACAGATCCCTGTGGTATGCCAGTGGTAACAGCTGTACTGGTACAGGTTGATTCACCAGCTTTCACAGTATGTGTTCTGTCAGTGAGCCAATTGGTTACCGATCTAGTGATGTAAGTGTTAATTCCCAGCTGGGAGAGTTTCTGAATGATATCTGCATGCAGGATTCCAGATCAGGATAGGCAGTATGCACTATCTTACCTTCATCAAGGCCTATCACACATAATCAATGGGCTGTGACAACATCACATATCACCTGTTGCATAATTCAGCACATACACCTTGCTAACATGGGTGAATACACACTTGAACACACCCCACACACAAACTATGTTCCTGTAGAATGGTGTACATCAACATGTTTTCATGTAAATTGGGGGGGGGACAGCACCCAATACATGCATGTATAAACACATCCTGACTCTCCTCATCTGTGAGGTAGACCAACATGTCATGATGGACCTTTTCTAAATGGACATTAGTAATATCCCAGCTGTGTACAACAGATCTGTGTTAGTTGTTAATGGTACATCATGTCTGTTGCATCTTGTAGACATCCTCAGAGAGGTCATAGAAGGCATGCATGATGACCACACTATCATCCTTTTGAACTTGACAAGCCCAAGGCATTTGACACAAATCCACACTGAGATATTCACTCAACACTGTCAGATGTGGCCATACACACCTGTATCACCAAATGGGAAGACCACTGTACCACATATATGGCATCTAAATATGTTGAAATATGTAAAGTGATCTATATCTCAGATCCAGTGATCAGGTCCATACATCAGGGCTATCTGCTAGGCACTTTCCTGTCCATAGATCACATACATCACAAATGACATACACATCCTGTCTCCAAAGAGCTGTCTGAAGGATTACAGATTGTGGGCAATCATTGACTTCAGCTGTGATATTAGTATAATACAGACAGTATCAACACATAGCAAAGACTGTTGCCACAGTCATGACAACACCTGCAATAATACAAAAACATGGGGAATATGTTACATCATGAAAACAAACACACAACCCAAGTATAATGTAGACATCACACCCTATAATCAGACCAATAGGTATGCGACCTGTGTCCTGGGGTAGATGGTATGTGGAACATCCACCAGCATGCGGTCACAGTGCTGACTATTCCCTTGTATGTAACACAACTTCTGAGCATGCAAAGGACATCCACATCACAAGCCATAATACCTCCATAGTTCACATCCTTCATCACACCAAAAACTGGGTACACTGCACCTTTCTTCATGTACCTCACTACACATCTTCCAGTGATGTGTAACTGAAGTGTACCACCTTTGTTACACTGAGCTATCACACATCTTACTGGACATACCTAGGTATTCTTTTTGTAGCATAAACATTACTGTCTGATGGTGTAGAACCCCCCAAGTTGTTACACCAGATGCATGTGTGATACCTGTTGTGGTGATACACACAGTACATACATAGCTGTTGGACAACATTAATGGCATGGGTAACAGGCCCGGGGAGAAAAGCTCCACACAGTAATGTGATATATACAATACAACAGACAGTTTATAGAATACACGAGACACACTGTTTATACAAATTTTAAATCAGAAATTAGCACTATACAAGGGTAGGACAAAAAGATAGAAGATAGAATTATGGAATTCGTTATTAGGACACTTAGAATGCATTATACAATTGAGTTAGTCTTTGAGACACAGAGATGATGCTAGTCAGGATTAGAGCAATGGCATAGCCAGTATGATTTAAAATATTTTTTGAGATTTTCTTTGAATAGTGTAAGTGAGGGTTCAAGTGTAAGGTCAGTAAGGAGTTGATTCCAGGTTTCACCTGCCAAGTTGGCAAGCGGGGCATCACCGGCTGTGTTGTTGGATTTGACTGTTTGGATCAATAGTCTATTGGATGAATGACGTATTCTGTGATTACTATATGGGCTGACAATATTTTTGAGTGCTGGTGTATTATCAGGGTGGTAGAGAGCTTTATGAGATACTATGAGCTGGGTAATCTGTAGTAGGAAGGTAGTTCAAGCCAACCTAGAAGATTTCTTCTATGTCCCCCAGATACATCCTCCCTGTTGCTAATTAGGTTCCAGTCCCTACCTATAAGTAATATTCCCTGCTTAAAGCTGATTATTTCTCCCAAAATGTTCTTTAGCTCCACAATAATAGTTTTAGGTAGAATATAAATACACACCAATGTAATCCTCCTCCCTTGCCAGTAACCCCTTACTACCACTAATTTTCCATTATTATCTTTTTTCCTCTTCTATCACTATTGGAACTCTTCTAGCAATTAATATAAGTACTCCTTTTTCCTTTCTCCCTGATACTCTGCTAAATATCCATCCTGGAATCCTCTCTTTATCAAATTCACATGCTCACTTCTTTACAAATGTGTCTCCTGTAACATTGCTATTTGAACTCTGCTTTTCTTAATATAATTCAATTATGTTACCTTTTTGTATGTACCTGTGAGGCCATTCATGTTCCAAAATAATATATTTAATGTAGAAATTAAGAAATTATTATTCCCACCAATTATATGTAACTGGTTTTTAAATGTTTATTTCCAACTTTTCAGTTACCCACTAATGTTTGGCATGTTGATCTCTTTCACAGTTATTTCTTGTCATCCCCATGTGAAGCTATGTCACATTTTACAAGACTTTTTTATTTTAATAAAACCCCTCAAAAAAAACCTTCACAGAACACCCCCATAACCTATTAACTTAAAACGAACACATACAAGTACCTATATCTTCAAATAATGAAATTTAGCCCTCCTGATAGGAACAATTGTCCCAAATCAACAGCCGCACCCACAGGCATTATCTAACCTAAAATTAAGGCTATCAAGGCTAAAGTGCTTGTTACAGCCTGTGCTGCTACATACACTAATTGCTGTTTGTTCCTCTCTTATCTTCATTCCCCTCTCAGATGTGAAAAAACTGCTTATATGCTTTTGGAAAACATTAGACCTTTAGCCTTAAAAAGTGTTCTGACCTTTATTGCTTCCCCTATAGTCAACTTGTCTCTATGGAAACACAAGTACCAGATGTACATGCAGCTTTGCAAACCTCTCAAATTACACTGAACATTATTCGCCAAAGGAAAACTTTTCATTACATTCACTGCCCTCCTATCTACTTGCTTACTCACACAAAAAAACTAATTAGACGCAAAAGGCCATAATCTAGACATTCAACTATGCAAAAGTAAGAGAGAACACATCAACCCACATCAACTCTACATTTATTATAAACTTTGCACTTTTACACCACATGTCCACCTGAACAACTCAAGATTAGAGTATAATAACAAAATGCTTTTGTCTAAGCTTGCTTCTCTTTTTGCATTGTAATGCTTACATTTCTTAAAACTACCAGAGTAGAAAAGGGGCTCTTATTTACTTAAAATAAGCTGAAAACAAATATATATATAAATAGATACTTTAGTATCTT
This sequence comes from Protopterus annectens, assembly GCF_019279795.1. Lineage (NCBI taxonomy): Eukaryota > Metazoa > Chordata > Ceratodontiformes > Protopteridae > Protopterus > Protopterus annectens. Next base: position 727,254,332 of record NC_056751.1, read on the forward strand.
TATCACATAACAATAACTAACTATACTTTACTTTATAGGATGCAAAATGTACCATGAAAGGGTTACTATTAGAAGAGCGAATGCTTAAAATAGCGAACGCTCTTCTATCGAACTTGAGAATCCGAAACTGCAAAATGCCGAAGGCACGGAACAGCAATTTTTTTCCCAGGGAAAAAAATCGCTGGGCTATTCTCAGGACTTTGCTGTTTTCTCCACTGTGGTGCAATCTTGGAATTGGTATATTTAAGTTGGGGAGTGTGTGGGGGCACAGCCCCCACATTGGGGGGGGGTGGGGGGGGCAAAGCCTCCCATTTTATTTTATTTGTACATTCTTTTTTTTTTTTGTATCAGTGATTTTTTTTTCCCACTGATCCAAGCCTTCAACCTTTTAAGGTTTTGGGTTTTTCAGTTTGATAGAAGAGCATTCGCTATTTTAAGCATTCACTCTTCTAATATAGACCCCCATGAAATGTCCCATACAAATACTGTTAGGAACAAATATTGTTTTACTTATAGTTACTTTTCTTTTTTTTTCTCTCCTCATTCACGTCTGTCCCCTTCCAAGCATTTATGATATGAAGTGGGGCATATGTATTTCAGTCCCCCACAGGTTTGTCATAGTCAACAAAAGTCCAATCTTTCCACTTTTTCTTGTAAAGCCATATTTCAGAAATGTGACTGGTGTTTTATAATCTCAATAGTACTGGTCTTCTTGTTCATCTCCATCTCCCAACACCAGACTCTGGTTCAAGTCAAGGGTACTCCTGATTCTTCTGGTCAACTCCTGTGCTTTTCTCTGTCTCTCAAGCATCTTCACTTGGAATATTGAAAAAGGTTTCACTGGCAAAGGTCTCTCTATGAGTCTTAACATCAGAAGAATGAGAAGCAAAGCCCCCTTCTGTTTGATGGTTCACATTTTGTTATTCAGACTTTGTATTTCCTCCTTAGCCTGTTCTGTATCACAAAATGACTTTTATCCTCTGGGAAAAAAACACTCTGAAGGCAGCCAGATACAGCAGTTTGAATCTCACACCTGCCTCTTGATATTCCCTGATTGCTGTAATAAATTTGCTTCTCTTATGCCTATTGTGCAGTCAATAATAATTTTCCACAAGTACGCTACTGTATCCAAGTTTTAATAATTTGCCTCTTTGCCACAGTTTTGTCAGCATCAATTATTTCTGCTGGCATGAATGCATCTTTACTAATACAGGTCTTTGTTGCTTTATTGTGGCCAGGTTGGAGTGCATATACAATGTACCCTTTCAATTAACAAATCTTGCTGTGGAATAGCAGTCCAGTTACTTTTTTTGCTTTCATAAAATTAATACAGTCTGTTCCTTCCAGTTTCTTTGGTACAGCAGAACATCTCAGGTTGTCCCTACGTGCTGTGTCCTCTAACTTTACCACTCTTTGAAGCAGCTCTTCCTGAGCAGCTTCATACTCAGCCAGCCTTTCCTTATAGATTCATAGATTGTTACTAGGCTAACAACCTGGGGTCTTTCTAAGCCTAGCCAAGTTTTCCTGAAAGAATAATGATGTCCTTTATTCAAACAGGATACTGAGGGACAAGCTTTTATAAACTACCTCTGTCCATAAGGGATACGGGTGCCAGCCCTATTGTAAATTTCCTATTCCCCATCCACTTAACTAGGTTTGACTTAAAATAGGTAATACACAAACTCAGCTTCACATGGATGGGAAGCCTGTTCCATAGGAGAGCAGTCACTGGTACACATATCTATCTTTCTAGCATATTCTGTATAGGTCACAGACAAAATTCAGTTCTCTAGACCTTGTATTTCTGGTACTGTTTGACATACGAATATATAGGAGATTCATAACTGTGGGGTTTGGGAATGCCTTGTAAGCCAGGCATAAATCATCTCTCAGCAATCTATAGCAGACTGACCAGAGGGAAAGGGATTTAAGGCACTCTGCATAAGGCAAGTTTGTTATGCCATGTACTCTTTTTATAAGGAACCTCTGAAGTTGCTCTAGTTGCTGCATATGACTGGTCAGGCACATGTTGAAGGGAGCATTGTACTCTATAATTGGTCTGATAAGGGCGGAGTACAGTGGGATAATGACCTCTTTGGAGCTAGATGCCATGCCCTCAGTTATAAGTTGAGCAGTATAAAAGCATTTCCTCACCAATGTGGTCATGTGATGGTGGAAGGTTAGGCTAATGTCTACATGTGTACCCAGATCCCTGACTACTGGGTTGATTCTTATAGGATCATAGGAGGTTACTAGGCTATTGGCCATGAGGCCCTTATAAGCCTAGCCAAGAGTTTAGCCCATGTTTAGACAAATCAGCACCCAATGCCCCTGTCCAGCAGGGACATGGGTGGAAGCCCAGGGGTATATTTTCAGTTTCCCATCCAGTTATCCAGGTTGCACTTAAAAAGGGGTAAAGACGTAGTCTGCTTGATGTGGAGAGGGAATCTATTCCATAGATGGGTGAGTCTCTGGGACACAAATCTGTCCCACCAATAAGTCTTGTTGATGTCATTGACCAGGTTGAGGCCGCACATGTGGGTTACTTGAGTGGAGCTTAACTTGGGGATATGCAGCAGCCCATCAAGGTGGGTTCCATGATCACCTTGTATGCCAGACAGAGGTCACCTCTGAGGAGTCTGTATGAAACTGAGTAGAGAGATATGGCTTTTAGCCTATCTGTGTATGGTAGATGTTTAAGGCCCTGGATTCTCCTGGTGAGGAACTTCTGTGGTCTCTCTAGCTGCTGCATGTGCTTTGTGAGGTACATGCTGAATGGGGCATTGTAATTAATCTTCTTCTTTCGGCTTTTCCCGGTTAGGGGTCACCACAGTGGATCAGCTGTCCGCTCATGATTGGCAGTGGAGTCTTACGGTGTTGAGTTGCCAGCCTGGTGCCAAACCTTCCACAGAAGGCACACACATGCACACGCTCACACCTAGGGCCAATTTAGAGTGTCCAATCCAAATACTGCATGTCTTTGGGATGTGGGAGGAAACCGGAGCACTCAGAGGAAACCTACGCGACCACAGGGAGGACATGCAGACTCTGCACAGAAGGCACCCCAGCTGAGAATTAAACCAGAGAACCTCTTGCTGTGAGGTGGCAATGCTAACCGCTGCACCACTGTGGCCACCCATGGGGCATTGTAATCAATAATGGGCCTTATATGGGAAGAAAACAGGGATGTTATGACCTTCTTGTCTCTGGATGAGATACCCTTACTTATGTGGTGAGCCATGTAGAAGGCTTTGCATACAATGGAAGCAACATGGTGGTCAAAAGTCAGGTTTCTATCACCCTGGGTGCCCAATTCCCTCACAACAGATTGAGTGCTTAGGACATTGTTATTAATGTGATAATTTGTGGAAACGTCACTCTCTACAAAGGGGATGATGATGCATTTTTTGTATTCAGCTTGAGGCCATGTTTCTGGCACCAATCATTTGTCTGAGTGAGACCCTCTTGGAGGATGTCCACGTCACTAGGGAAATTGAGGACAGCACCCAGCTTACAGTCATCTGCAAACTTGGTCATCCACAACCCACTGGTTTTGGCCTGCACCTCAGAAAAGTATATCCCAAATAACAGAGGCCCGAAGACTGAATGCTGGGGTACAATACTTGTTACAGGTCTACTGCTTGAGGTGGCTTCCCGTATTTTGACTACATGGGTTCTATCAGTGAGACAGTTTGATACCCATCTGGTAACACATGGATTGATGCCTAGTTGAGAGTGTTTATCTATTATGCCCGAGTGGGGAATAGTGTCAAAGGCTTTGGCCAGGTTAAGGTAGGTGCTGTGCACCATCTTCCCCTCATCCATGGCTTTGGTGACTGTTTCAAAGAAGTCGACCGAATTTAGCAGACATGACCTCCCCCCCTTTGATGAAGACAAACTGTGTGGGTATATGTGTTTGGAGGTTGCCAATGTCCTTGTTAATGAGGTCCATGATAATCCATTCCATGGTCTTGCAGGTCAGTCTAGTTAGGCTGATGGGTCTATAATTTCCCATATCGGTGGACACTTCACCTTTGTGTAAAGGGATGACAGTGGCTTTCCTCCATTCAGCTGGGATGAAGCCAGTACTCAGGCTTTAGTTGAATGGGGTGCCAAATGGTGCTGCAAGTTCCTGCCTGAGTTCACGTAGGATGCAGCCTAGGATGTTATTGGGTCCCATGGAGGCTGTATTGTTTTGCCTTTGAGAGAGCAGACCTGGGCAGGTTCTGGGGATGTACTGATTTACTGATGGGGGGACAGAGGGGTAAAGGCTTAGAGGGATATTATCAACATAGTAATTACATTTCTTCATTTTGACCTCTGATTTTTGCAGTTTTATCATATCATCTGAAAAGCTGTTTAAAACATCTTCCATTTTTTCCAGCCTTTTGTTATTTGAATTGATATATTCCTTCAGTGTTTTGTTTATTTTAATCAGCTCTAAGCACATTTGACTTATGTTTTTTTCCTCTAGAGTACTAGATGTCATGCCTTCCACCAAAGCTGGAACTTGAACTGCTTTTTGCTGAACAGTTGTAGCCTAGTCCATGTTTTCTCTTAACCTTTTCTAGTTGATTTTCTTTCAAGCTCTCTAAATTTGTTCTTTGCTAGCATCCAGGCAGTCTACTTACTATCCAGTAAATTAATTTACTAAAACTTGCATAATTTCTGGCACTTATCTCTCAGTTTCTGTCTGTACACTGGGAGAGCTGAAATCAAGCTGTTGATCATTGTGCAGATATCTTGAAGTCAAGTGAAGGCTGTTTTAATGTATATGGGATAGTATTGTTACCTCAGGAGGTTCCACCGTTTGATTCTCAGCTGGGTACCTTCTGTGTGGAGTTTGCATGTCCTCCCTGTGTTTATGTAGGTTTCCTCCCACATTCCAAAGACATGTAGTAGGTAGATTGCACACGCTAAAGTGGCCATAGGTGTGAGTGTGTGGTGTGGATGAACTACTGCAGATTGGCTTACCAACTGGTGGTGTAAACCTTGAGTGACAAAGGGAGATACTGCCAGCATAGATATTTGGAATTTTGTAAATGTTTGTGTGTCATTTGTGAATATCAACATGATTTGTGTAGGATGCTTGTGTTACAAAGGTATTGGAACTGTATGTAATGTGTATATCAAGCTAGGTTTGTACAGACGTGTGTTGAAAAGATATTTTATAAAGTGCCTATACTTAAAATGTAACCACAGCGTGCCCTGCTGAAAGAGATCAGAAATGTTCATGCACTTTTGTAACTGTTTAAATGTACATATTTTAACAGTGGAAACTGGAATACAGGAGGGTAACTTCCAGAAAAAAATAGCTGAAATTAAATTATTTTATGGCAGCTAGAGACAGAATGTGTGTACTAAGGAGTTTTCTGTATTGTCTTTAAAGTGAAATAATTACTAGTTTTGAAATATGAAGGAATGTAATTGTTTTATGACTTCTAGCATCTGCCAAAGATCTGAGGTCTGTGTATTTTCATAGGAAGATGCTAAATACTGCCAGATCCAGCACTGGGGGGAGGATCACCTGGGATAGAGTCAGATGACAAGAAATTATGTCATTCCATGAGCTATTCCAGCAGAAATATTTGAGGTATTAATTTAAGAGGCTCTTAGAGGGACACAAAATTCTGTATTCTGTCTTGAACCTGACAACAACAACAACAAGAACCATTAACCCCATCTGCCTTGCTCTAAGTAAGTTTCTAGGTTATAGTAATTCTCTTAGATATAGTCAGGAATATAGTAAAGCTTAGTTTAGATATTTTTCTTTATTTCTTTGAGACTGTCCTGCAATGTTGTTTTAAATATTTCCTGTGGTTTTTATCTCTGATGTCACTGTGAATATATGTTTAGTGTTGTCTTGTTTGTTTATTATTTATTATTAAATATATTTAAACCTTTCAATGTGGCTGATCTTTGTGAGACATATTTAAGTTTTGAGAATACTTGCATATTTATTTGGTGACACTGTGGACCACTCTTAATAGCCTTGCTCTTGATCAAACTGCCATTTGCATTAATATTAATATTACGCAGTAAGATTAGACACCCTTTGTTAAGTGCCTTAAAGTAGCGGATAAGAGTTGGCTGGTGGCAGTGATAACTACCTTATAGTCTGGGCAAAAGGGGGCATAGCTAGTAAACCTGTGCCAGCCATTCCCAGGTGTGTGTGTGTGTGTGTGTGTGTGTGTGTGTGTGTGTGTGTGTGTGTGTGTGTGTGGTCTCTGTGTGTTCTTAAGGGAAATTGCACTTGATGCAAAGAGCTGTATATGGATATACTGTGTGTGTACTTGCTATCCTCCCAGTGTATGTCCCCCACTGGTGCTTCTGGTGAGGATTGAGGCTACTTGATTACTGGTCCAGTGGTTGGTCATCACACCTTGGCTCTAGATTATTGTCACTGTTGAAATGACAGTCCACCCCCATCTGCAAAAATGAGAAAAAGGGGCTGTGGATGGATGGATGAAAGTGCTTAGTTTATTAAAGATGGTGTACACTTTTTGGTCTAACTGATATTTTGTTTGGTTTATTTTGTCAGTTGTTACTGCTTTTACTGGCCACACTCAGAGTCAATTCCTGGTTGTTATTAGTACCATTTAGAAACAGTTGAAGTAATCTGCATATTAAAATACATACAGTTAGGTCAAATGCCAGCTTTCCACCTAAGGCATCATTAGGAAATGTAAGTAAGGCACTTATCTGCACATCAAATTCTTTTTCCTTTTTTCCATGAAGTAAGTTTGTGTATTAACATATGTTTTCAGGAGAGATATGATCCATTTATTGATAAGTTGCTCTACTAGTGTGTGTGCGCTTTATTAGACTGTTTTCTGTGTGGCTGACAAAACAACTTCTTTAACAGTGCTTAACTTGGCGACTGTTGTAACTGACACAAGAATATAATTGGCTGAAATATTTTTACTGATTTTACTGAATCTGCTTGTCTTTGTCTTTGCTTGACTATATACTTCTCTGGGAGGCTGGTTAGCTGAAGTGCTAAGAAAGATTTGTAATACATTGCAACAATGTCAGAAAGGGGGTTTTCAGTTCCTTCATTTGGAAGTCATTTTTCTCTGTCTGTACTACTAAACTTGGAATATGTCTGTCTACATTCTTCCCACTGTTTATAGTCCTTTTAAAAGAGAAGCTGTGAAGAAAAGCTCCAAACATTTCACGCAATCAAAATTAAACAAAAAAAGACCAGCAGTGTGATAACAGTATAAAATGAAAAAGGTCTTTAGTAACAGAATTGGGAAATAATATAGAGCAGCATAGCTCTGAACCAATCATTTATTTATTTATTTGTTTACCGGGACATGTCCAACTGGGCCAGAGGCCCTTTTTCAGCGGAGGCCCTTGGAGAAGAGCTCCATACATAGAAAGACAGAATTTAACAATCAAATTGAACATACATTAATTAGTTTAGCATAGTCCAAAGCTACAAAAGCAAAAAGCAATATGAAAATGCAAGTACATAACAATATTTGCAAAATAAACAAAGTTGGCCCTGCCATTGATGAAAGTTAAATCTCATGACTGAATAGTGAGAACAGTGTGGTAGAGTTAGACAAGAGAGGTCAAAAGAATCTTCTGTAACTGTTATCTGTCAATCAGTAAATGTATATTTTCTTCTCCAAAAGCCATCATTTTAGGAGGGATTCAGAGGGACTGAGCTAAAGTTTGAGTCAAAATCAGGGATGTCCCTGAAAGTCAGGGACAGTTGAGAGCTATGTAGAGCAGTTCTAATTTTCTACTTTAGATTGGATGAAAAAAACAGCAATAAAATATTAAAATGTTTTAGCAAATGTCGGACTGCAGCATGTGAATAATTGTGCAAGAAATAACATACTATTCAAGCTTTGTAGCAAAAGCTTATGGCATTAATTGAGTTATAAGTGAGGTATTACATAAATAGTGAAGGAATATAATACACAAAGAAATAGTTGCGGGAAGATAACGTTAAGCATCAGGGACTATTAGAGACTGAAGACTAGCTCTGTATGCAGTTTGACGCTAGTCAGCCATGTTAACAATGGAGCAGAATAAGATATTTGTTTAGGGGTTGTAGGGCATGTTTATATATCTTGCATACTACTGTAAACATGGGCCTACTCTTTTGGAGGAAGTGATATTCCATCTGATAAGGTCATAAGGTCAGCAATGCATGAAATGGATACACTCTAGGATGGGACAAGATTTTGTGTAATGGATTAAGCTATGGTCATAAGCAGTCTATAAAATACAAATGATTGTATATATGTTCATATATCTGTAGTGTATATGCTTGCATATATCTGTCTCTATTGTATATATAAATCTATCTATCTATTTATCTATCTATCTGTGTATCTATCTGTCTGTCTATCTGTCTCTCTGTCTGTCTATCTATCAGTCTATCTATCTATCTATCATTGAGCTGTATAGTTACCACATGGCAAGAAAGTGAAATCTTACTCAAGATTTGCAACATTTGAATGAGTCTGATTGCTTATATAGTTCCAGTCTGAGTGATCTGGTCGAATCCAAACAAAAAAACACAGATACATACATGCATACATACATACATACATACATACATACAAATATTTCAAGCAGGGGTAATAATGCCCTTCTAGCCTGCCAATATACCAAAACAGTTACTCCCATAATAAGTGTCCAGGCTTTTTTAAAATATCTAAACTAGTACTTGCTTTAATGTTATTCTGTAGTCCATTTCATCCATCAGCTACTCTCTCGGAGAACGAATTAGTACACTTTCATTCCTATAGAATCTTCTACATGGGTTTTCTGATGATTCTCTACTACGTTTTGATAACCCCAAACATTTTTCAAAGGTAGTTGTCTGTAAATGCCCTACATACCTGAATAAGATCCCCTCTTAGATATCTGTAAGAAACACTGTACAAGTTCAGATATTTTAGTCTTTTATAATAACGTAAATTTTTACATCCATGGATGTCCTTGTAACCTCAACTTTCACCTCTCCAATTGCTGTAAGATACTTGCCATGTCCTATTTGTTTGGATTTTTCTTTTAGTCTAGATAATTTTAAGATGCTTCCATGAAATGCACTAAAACTGCTTACTGCAACTTAAATATATTTTTAATATGGAGTTTTGGGTTTCTTCATTTGTGCCAATTTCATTTGTAATGATTTTTTATGTTTTTTGTTATTTAGGCATTCAACTTCAATATAATTGAAATGCAGTGTTAAGTTGCCTTGGTTGCCTTTGGCCATTAAGGAGTGAAAAATATATATTTGTGTTTCAGTCCAGGCAGTGACCTTCATCTTCGAAGGCTATCAGTGGAGACAGAAGAAGTGATTATCCTACAGCAGGTGGGTCAGTAAGTGACCAGTATAAATGATCTGCAGGTCATATTCCTTCACTTCAGAAAAAGAATGTCAGTACATACCTCTCAACTGTCCAGATTTTCACAGAATGTCCAGATTTTTGCCTCATATTTTTGGTCTTTTCCTCATAAAATTGAATTCAGACATCATACCCTTCATGAAATGTATGCTAATGCAAAACTTGTTATTCTGTCAACCTTCTAAGTTTATGAGCAATAATTAAAAACTGTCCCCATTGTTTGGGCCTTTGTCCCCCATTATTTAAGGCTTTGTCCAGATTTGTTGCACTAAGAGGCTGAGAGGTATGTGTCAGGGATGTTTTTCTTAATTTCGTTATTCATTTGCCTGATAGTTTTATTGGTCTTAGGGCCTGTTTTAGTCACAATAAGATAATTTTTCATTTTATTTATTTGTTAACCAAGTAACCCTACAGGACACAAGTGTCCCTTTTCAGTGGCAGCCCTGGAGAACTGTCTGGCAAAGTGCCTTGCTGAGTGTCATACATCAGGTAAATAGAGCTGCAATCAAACCCTGTACTCTGCTACAGGGTGAATCTCATTAACAGCTCATAGTTTAAGCCTCTCTACTAACTGTTAGCCTAACAGTTGTGCAAGGAAGCACACACGTTGACAGGCTGTGTACCTGTGAGCACCACAAAGATGGTGGCTTCGCACCGAGTTCTCCTGCGGGTTTAATGTGTAGTGATTGTGGGTATTATGTGACTGGTATGGAAACAGCAAGAGGGACGTAAGTTAGTTTTTACAGTCCACATGTGAAAAAAATTATTTAAAAAATGTCAGAAATGGAAAATGAGCATAAATCTTAGTGATAATAAAAGATTGCAGCACTGAATAAAACTACACATTTGGGCTTTAATAGTGACGATGCTTTTGTTTTTAACACAGTTTTCTTGCATGTTTAGCAACTTTACGAGGAAATGGAAAATCTCACTATGAAGAAAAATAAATGACTTTTCAGAGCTGAATGTTTTATTGGAGTATTGATGTATGTACTGGAAATAGGTTGTATTTATTTCAACTATTTGAGGTCGTTTACCATGAGCATTTTTATTGCATGAGAACTTGTATTTTATTATCCTGTTAATATATATGCATTGAAAAATAGTTTCTGCTTGCCTGGACTTACTTAAACCCTTATTGTATCGTGAGTAAAACATTTTGATACGTGGATATTAATCACATGGAATGTTTAGCTCACTAGGAAGACATCTGGAGAAATTAAAACAGGGAGAAGTGCCTCATTCCAGATGAAATCCAGTGATGTCTCATTAAATAACTTGCTAAGTGTTGCTGTTAACAGGTAGAGACTGAAGGAGTTAAATTTAAGACTTTAAGATGAAGCGCATTAGCAGTTTGTAGGGTTACCAGATTATGCTGTACTGTACTTTTTACAAAAATCCACCTACATGGAATATCTCTCTTATTCATGTGTGTGTGGATTCACAGCTGTTCCAGTGTTTCGAACAGGACAGTGAGCAGGGCTGGAGCACCCACACTGGTTACCTTGCCTTTAGTGAAAAGGACACTTCAGATTTCACAACAAATGGGGACCTAGTGACCAGATGGTGGAATTTGAGAGGACAAGGGTGAGTGAAGGCTACTGCTATTGATGCCATGTTGATGCGGCTACAGCAATTAAATTGGAAAATCATTTTAAAATGCTTCGGATTACTGTTATGACTATACCTTTCCATGGGTAGTGTAGTAAATATATAATACACCAACAGTGGGAGGGTGGCATAATATGTAAGGCATTTGCCTTACAAACATAATGTACAAGGTTTGATTCTCACATGGAGTAATTGGCTAGGCTTACAATGGCCCACATGGGCATGTAGCCTAGTACTAATCTATGAATCTAAGGCTTATTGAGCTCTGTTTACAGCAGTGGACACTGAAGAATATAGGTTCACTAAGCTAATGCTGGATAAACTTACTCATTTTAGTTATACAACTGGATAATGTTGAAAGCAAAACTGCCATGTAAAGGAAGTTTATGTATAATATCAATAGTCACTAAAAGTAAATCATTAGCTAAATGGTATCAGCAACTGACTAAACAAGTTTATTCAGTTATTGAAAGTTCTGGGTCACTCAAGGTAAAAATGGTGTAACCAAGCAGCAGTCAGCCTGGGGGCATGCAAAGGTGGGCAAAAAGAAAAGCGCTTTGTAGTTTTCATTGTTCAAAATGCATGGGTAATCCCTAAAGATTTTGATATTAGCTGTTTGTTGAACCAGGAAACAGAAAAGTCAAATGTCAGCACACATGATAAATATTTGTGAAGTAGCATCTAGACAGTCCTTTGGTCAGTTATTTATGTCCATACTGTGTTGTGATGTCATATTTACCTGCTCTGCAATTTGTCACCCAGATTTATTCAGCCAAAAGATACACATCACTTCTGGGGAATCCTATAACCTGGAAGACTCCTTCTTAACATTTAAGTCATATTATCATGGATACTACTAACTTTCTGGGACAATAGAGTCTTCTTCTTCTTCTTTAGGCTATTTCCCGGTTAGGGGTTGCCACAGCAGATCACTTGTCTGCTCATGACTGGCAGTGGAGTTTTTACGGTGTTGAGTTGCCAGCCCGGCACCCAACCTTCTACAGAAGGCACACACACCCTCACACCTAGGGCCAATTTAGAGTGTCCAATCCACCTACAGCATGTCTTTGGGATGTGGGAGGAAACCGGAGCACCCGGAGGAAACCCACACAACCACAGGGAGGACATGCAGACTCCGCACAGAAGGCACCCCAGCCAAAAATTGAACCGGTGAACCTCTTGCTCTGAGGCGACAACGCTAACCACTGCACCACTGTGATATATCAGTCAATCAGTAAATTCCCAGAACTGGAAATGACTACTGAAAACTTATTTAGGTACTCGAATGCCTTATAGTTTTATACCGCATATGGAGTAAATCATACTTCATTCATGCTAAGGGAGTAAGGAAACACTAGTTTGTCATGTAGTTCTGTTTAAAGAAATGAGTGACATTATTACAAATTTTGATCTTTTTTCCTTTTTCTCTGTCTTGCATTGTTTCTCTTTCTCTTTATTTCTCCATCTCTGAAAACTGAGTGCTACGGAAGGGGGTTCTAAGGGGGATACTGCTTCTCAGCAGCCCTTTTCTGAAGGTTACTTCCATATCAGATTAACTGTAGGCTATAAATAAGCAAGAAAGAGACAAAGCAGAGTGTCTATCAATAAATGAAGCAGCAGATATTTGCATTCACTGCTGCAGTATTCCTAAGATATGGGGATTGCCTGCCGTGGAAGCCTGACATCTGTTCAGTATACCAAAGCCTAATGCTTTAAGGTATACTGAATGTCACCCATATGCTCCTCATGTAGCATAGGGCATAAAGGTGACATTCAGATGTACCATCTTCAGAATGTTATTGCTACCATTCCGAATATTTCTTCCGATATTGGTCTGTTCACCCACGTCCATTTTCTGCCAGTTTAAATGCATTTTCATTCTCCAGTGAACACCTACATCTTGTTTTGAAGCCTGAGCCATTTGCAGATAAGTACCCTATTGGCATTTATTTTTTTCTTGGCTTTTTTGATGCTGTTAGGGGTTAATGTCATCCACGAAGGGTAAATGCCAGTGCAGGAGACAGACCCCTATAAAGACTGCCATGATAAGTGTCTTTTCTGTCTAGGAGCTTCTCATGACCATACACTTAGTTCAATTTGTCAAGCATTCATACTGAAAACCATTCATAGTAGGCTTTCTTTGTATATTGAAAAATAGTGCCTTAAGCTTCTCACTAAAGATACAATGGAAGGAACTTCCAACCCTGAGGGTCAGCCATTAGGGAAGAAGAAGATGGAAAAATTAAGACCAGGATCTTCTGCTGTCCATCCTTTGCCGGGTGTTTCTCCCAAGGTTGGTGAGAACCCAGAGACTAACCCAACGTTGTTGTGATTCCTCTGTTGCAACCGGGTTGGAGACCAGTGAAGATGTGGCTTGCAGCACATCCGATGAGGCTTTGCAGGCATCCATTTTGGACTTTCAGGGGGAACCACAGTTGATTATTTCCAAGGGGGTTAGGGGTGTTCCACAGATTTTAGTTAGGGAGGAAGTTCCTACTACAGTTTTTGAATGCCATCTCTGGTCAGAGCCTTCTAAGTTTTATAAGGCGGATGTTCCTTTAAAAAAGAAACAAAAGCTAAGCATGTTTCTCCAGCTCCTAGGGAGCTACAAAGTGAGTGGCAGGCCTTTACTCAGGGTTTGTTTAATGCTTTAATGGCATTAAAATCTCCGCAGAAGGTTTCTGTTCCTTCTTCCCCTTGGTCCTCTACTCCCCTTAAAAGACTCAGGGAACAGGATACTTCTAAGGAAGAGTCAGATTCAGATGAGGAATCCCTGACTTACCCTACCCATATCCCTTCTCCTTTGGATTATGGGTCAGAGGATGAGGAATCTAATAGTCCTGATACTTCTTTTGAAGAAATTTCGTTTGGGGATACAATCTCTAGAATGATGGAATTTTTAAATGGGATTGTGCTCCGGTCTCTGACATCCATATGAGGTATTATGATTTGTTACAGTTGGAATCTCCAGCACCTTCTCCTATTCTTCCTGTTTCGGCTGCTTTGTTGGATATGTTTTCCAGTGCCTCTAATGCTCCTGATTCTTTGCCTCCCTGCTCCCAAGAAGCCTGATAGGTTTTATAGGGTGCCTGACTATTTTAATTTTTTGTTACAAATGTCCTGCTGCTGAACCCTCTGTTGTGTCTGTAGCCTCTGACAAGCTCTCTCAATTTATTTATTTATTTGACATTTGCTGACTGGGATAGCCTGAATGAGCTAGAGCCCTTTTTCATCAGACGCCCGTGGAGAAGAACTTCACAATAATATGCAATAGTTTAACACACTAACAAATAGAGAGAGCACAAAGCCCATTAATAAGAAAAAAAAACAGAGTTAGATCACAAGGTTAGACAGATGATCAGTTTGTACAACTGAATACACAGATTGTGTCAAATGCAGTTCAAAACTATTTACAGGATACATTCATATGAGCAACAGGACAACAGATAGTTTGTTCAGAAGAAACTTTGTATGTACATGCAGTGTCCTGAGACTAATACAATCCATTTATCTCCTGGTTCAATAGCAGCATTTTACATACCATAAAGATAGTGAGTTAAGAAGCAAGTTTGCTTTGGCAGTGTCCAGAGCATAATAAAACACATGGTCATCAGATTCAGTAAAAGTATTTAACTATAATGTAGGGATATAGATGTTGTAGTCAGGGGTGATATTAAGCATGAGGGGAGGTTTAAAAGAAATAGTGAGGGGTAAATACTTCCTTCACCCAAGTTACTGCCTTCTGATACAGACAGCAAAACCATGGAAAGGCTAGGTAAGAAGGTTTTTACCTGAGCTACTCTGGCCTTTAGGGCTATTAATTATCAGATCTGTATGCCCAGGTGTGTATTGATTCATTTTCTCAGGCTTGTCAGTTTATTTCTTATCACTCTGACTCTGAGGGTAAATCTCAGGCTTGTCAGTTTATTTCTTGTCTCTCTGACTCTGAGGGTAAAACGTATTCTCTTTCTTTGTTATGGACTTCCTCTCAAGTAGGTCGTCATTCTGTCAAGTGTAGGACTGCTCTTTGGGTTCAGATGAGGAAATATTCTTGGCTTAGGCTTCAGCCTTTACCTCATGATATGAAGGCCTTAGCCTCTGGATAATAATCTTTTGTTAGGGGAAGCAGCTGATGGTTTAAGTCCCTTCAGGATAAGAAGCACAAAACATGAATAAAACTTATAAAAAATAAAAAAGCATGAAGACCAGCTCACAGGAACAGACTACACTTTAATGTAATGTTTTATGTTCAGTCAATCTGAAGAAGTCAGATGGTTTTACACCGACAAAAGTGCTCATATTAAAGGGGTCTGTTCATGTGAGCTGGTCTTCGTGCTTTTTTATGTTCCCTTCAGCATAAGGGAAAGGCCTTACAGGACCTTAAACGTGTTTGTTTCTCCTGTCCCTAAATTTCAGAGAAACTACCCCAATAAGACAGCCTGTGTATGTAGGCAATTTCACCCTTCTACTAAAGGTAAAAAGACTGGCAAGCAGGCTCCTCCTGCTAAGGCCACTCAGACTTCAGGGATTCAGAAGCATTTCTTTCCTGATAAACCAGGTGCTGTATGACTGTCTCTTCCCAGCCACATTCCTCTTTCTCTTTACCTTTCTCGTTCTCTTCCTGTTTGGCTTCAGATTACTCAGGATTATTGGGTTGTATCCAGTCAGGATGGTGGCCTAATGGTTAAGGTATTTGCCTTATAAACACTAGTTGCAGCGTTTGAGTCTCACAAGGGATAATTGGCTAGGCTTAAAATGGCTTGCAAGGGCAGTTAGCCTTGTACTACACTATGAAACATTATTCACCAGGGGTACTTCATGGTGTGGAAATCCCGTCCCCATTTTATGGGCATTCCTTAGCCTCCTTGGAAACAACTCCCTTTTTTCCCAGAGGTTCTTTCAGATCTTTTGACTCCGGGTGCTATTCAAGAGGTGTCTGTATCCCAAAGGGGGAAGGGGTTTTAGTCGAGAATGTTTCTAATCCCAACAAAGAGGGTATTTGGAGACCAATTCTAGACCTCTCTCATCTAAACACTTTTCTGAAGGTGCCCTCCTTTCGCATGTTGTCCCTTCAGACTCTGTTTGCTCTCTTGCTCCAACAAAAATACAAATCTACAGACTCTGCAAACACTATATAAATTTTACTATAATGAAACAAAGCCTTTGGGTACAACAAACCTTTCTTAGTGTTTTTGTTGGACAGTTTTTCCGTGACTCTGCCTTACTGTGGTTTTGATCCTATTTTTCGGTTTCCTGTCTTGCTTCCCCAGGCCTATATGGTATCTCCGGATTTCAAGGATTCTTCTCTCTATATTCCAGTCCATCATATTTTTAGGAAGTGTTTGCATTTCTCTGTTGCTTCCTGGCATTTTTAGTTTTCTGCTTTGCCCTTTGGCCTTTCTACTGCCCCAAGCGTATTCAGCAAATGTCTCACCCTTGTGATTGCTTTTTGCAGTCTTCAAAGGATCCAAATATTTCCTTAGCTGGACAATCTGCTGAGTCAGGCTTCTTCTCCAGAGATCCTGTTGCAAAATCTTCATTTTGCCATTTCCCTTCTTAAAAGCCTGGGGTTCACAATAAACTTCAAAAAGTCCTCTTGGACTCCCTCTCAGGATCATGTCTTTCTGGGTTGCAAGATTCAGATGGTGCTTATGCTGGCATCCTTGCCTCCTCCAAGGGCCTTAACTCTTATTTCCTTCTTTCAAAGTTTTTTTCATCTGGCTTCAATTACAGCCAAGGAGTTTGAGAGCTCTGGGTTTTATGGCATCCACACTTCCAATGCTTCCTCTGGCCAAACCCCATATGAGAAAGTTTCAATGGTTTCTGAAGTCAGTGTGGCTTCAATATGCACATCCTCTAGACTTTGTAGTTCCACTTCTTCCTTGTCTCAAAAAGGAACTTCACTGGTGGATTAAGCAGTCATCTCTAAATCCAGGCCTCCCTTTTCATCCTCTTCTTCCCTCTCAGGAACTGTTCACAGACATTTCAGATGTGGGATGAGGAGCAGCTTTTGGCTCTCTAAAGGTACTGGGGGTGTGATCACCTCTTCAGCAGAAGGAGCACATCAGTGTCAAACAGAGGACAGCTCTTATGCTGGCTCATCAGGCCTTTCATCCTGTTTTCTCTCCAGGACCTCCCAAGGTATTCACTGAGAATACCACAGTTATGTGGTATGTAAACAAACAGGGGGGGGCAAGATCTTATCTTTTTTGCCGGTTGGCATTTCTGGTATGGGATCTTGCTGCCATGTATCAAGTGACTCGAACATTATGGCAGACACTCTGTGCAGGTCCTTAACTCAATCCCATGAATGGATGCTTCATAGGGATGTGTTTCTGGACATTGTCCACAAGTGGGGTACTCCTCAAGTACATCTATTTGTCTCCCCTCTGAACAGACAACTTCCTCTGTTTTGTTCCAGAGACCCATGTCTTCTGGTTTAGAAGGTGAACACCCTCTCTATTTCTTGGAAAGGGATGTTTCTTTATGCATTTCCTCCCCTTCCTCAAATTCCAAAAGTTCTGGTCAAGAGTAAAGAGAACGCTCCCAAAATCTTGTTAGTGACTCCCTTTTGGTCATCACAGCACTGGTTCCCTCTACGTCTGCATCTAGCCAAGGGCAATCATCACAAGCTACCTCACAGGGTGGATCTACACACACAAGACAAGGGATGTCTCATCCATCCCCACCTGTCCACTCTTCAGTTGACGCTGTGGGTGATAGGATTTTGATTCCTCATAGACATCTTTTTCTGAGGACGTGCTGAAGGTCCTGCAGGAGGTCAGGAAACCTACTACTAGGAAATCCTACTTATCCAAATGGAAGAGGTTTTCAGTTTTGGTGTCTGTCTCGTAACCTGGGCTCACTTGCTGTGGATGTTCCTTTGGTTCTGTCCTATTTGTGTGAGTTGCTCATTGTTGGTTTGACCTATTCTACTAAGGCCCACTTATCAGCTATCTCTGCTTGTCTGCCTTTACCTCCTCCTTGACTTCTAGATTTGAGGCTAAACAATTCCTTAAAGGCGTTGTTCACATTAGACCTCCCAGGAAGCCTGTCTCTCCTTCCTGGGATCTTAATTTTTTTTGAAGAAGAAGTTGACTTAGACTCCCTTTGAGCCTGCAGCTTCAGCTTCCTTACAGCATTGTTCTTGGAAGACAATCCTTTTGTTAGCTCTTACTTCTACCAGATGGGTGTCTGAGTTGCAGGCCTTTATGGCTTGTCCTCCTTTTTTGATATTTCGTAAGGACAGGCTGTCCTTGTGCATTAATCCTTCTTTTATGCCTAAGATGGTTAATGAGTTGTCACTTTTGCCTACTTTTCCCCCTCTCCACAATCTGACAGTGAGAGGGTGCTGCATACTTTGGAAGTACATAGTCAACTCAGATTTTATTTGGTTAAGACTAAAGCTATTAGAAAATCTGATCAGTTGTTTGTTTCTTTTCATCCTAGGTCTTTAGGATTAGCCATGTCCAAGCAAACTATTTCTTCTTGGATTTCTCTTTGTACACCTTTTCATGGTAACAGCCTTCCTTCTTCTTTTAAGGCTCATCCTATTAGAGCTGTGGCCTCTTCTGGTGCTTTTTTCAAGGGGGTTGGATACTAATTATATTCTGGTATTTCTACAGCTCAGGCTGGTTTTGCTAGCCCATTTCTCATGGGATACTAATTATATTCTTGAAACAGATACCTGGACTTCTATGCATACTTTTACCAAGCACTTCAAGTTGGATGGTATTTCTACAGCTCAGGCTGGTTTTGCTAGGGCCATTCTTCATGGTTTCCTGATACTAATTCTATTCTTGAAGCAGATACCCAGACTTCTGTGCATACTTTTACCAAGCACTTCAAGTTGGATGGTATTTCTACAGCTCAGGCTGGTTTTGCTAGGGCCATTCTTCATGGTTTCCTAGAGGGGTCTACTTTTCCATCCTCCTTTCCTGAGCTTTGGCACTCTCCCATACATAAGGAATACTGCAGCAGTGAATGTAAGGACATAGCACAGTTGTGTAAAATCTTACCCTAACGATAGACGTCCTTGCCTTCTCTGCTGCAGTGTTCACTCCCTTCTTCCTTCCCCCTAATCCTTTTCCTTTCTGGATGTACAAGTTACCCCTTGGGTTTCCTTGGACTGATGCATCAGTTCTGAGGATGGTATGCCTGAACGTCACCTTTATGCCCCATGCTACGCAAGGAGCATACGGATGATGTTCGGCATACCTTAAACAACATTAGGCTTTGGTATACTGGCTGAATATTGGGCTTCCATGGCAGGGAATCCACATACATATGAAATATTGCAACAGCTAAGGCATGGACATCTACTATTATGGTAAGACTTTACACAACTCTACTTTAATTATTGTCTTACAACATGCAAATCCCCACTTCTGTTCTTTCACATCTACTCATCCATCAATATGCTCTAGAAACAGCATCCCTACAGCTCTCTCCTTACCTCCTTCCAAAAAGCTCAAAAAACAAAGATGTTTAGTGACCAGTTAGCATTCCAGTAGCTCTCATCTAAGCCTCATGATTGGAAAGATTCAAAACCCATTCTGCTCTTTGCATCTGAGACCTGCCCACTCTGCATGCTCGATTTTGCAAGGCGATGAGTTTGAACTAGCTGATTTCCTGAAATCCCCCAAGCAAACCTGACTGAGCTTCTCTTAACTCCTTCAGTTATTGTTGTGTCTTTCAGCTTTTCCCAGTTAGGGGTCGCCACAGCGGAACTCCAGTCCACTAATGATTGGCAGTAGATTTTTACGTGCCGAGTTGCCAGCCCTGACGCACAACCTTCAACGAAGGTACGCCCATTCACGCATGTCTCTAAACAGAAGACGCTCTAGCTGAGAATTGAATGGGACAAATGTCTTACTGTCAGGCTCTACCGCAGCACCACCACCGCAGTCTTACAAGTCTAAATCACAGGACAGGTTTATAGTTAGTTGCTGGCTTTTGCTTATTTACAAAGTCTGTTTTTAAACCATGTTCAAGTGGAATTGCTTTAACTGTCATATATATGCTCACAAATATTATTTTATTCTAAAAAGAGTAAAAACAAGAAGTTTTAAAGTTATGGCCACATCCCCTTTGGCTCATGTTAGTAAGCAGATGGAAGTATAATAATTCTCTGAAATTAACTACCATTACTCATTTAATATTAACCATTCTGCATTCATTTTAATTTTATATTTCACAAGGTTAACAGTTTGAAATTAGGAATCTGGAAAATTAATAGCATATTTATATTCTCAGTGATTACGATAAGGGCAAACACTGAGTCAAGGTTTGCTGCCTGTCATAATTCAAAGAAAATGCAACACAAATAAGAGTGGACACCAGAGAGGGGGGATGAGGTAAATACACAATGGAACCTTTACCCCACAGGGGTTCGATATCAAATTCCTTGAGTATTAAGTACTTGAATCACAAGATTCTATGGAACAGAGCTCTGATCCCTGTTTTCATAGGAAATCAATGCAGGTATGATTTCTAATGCGCACCAGCACTGATTCCATTGTTTTAGGAGAGTTCTCCCTTCCTTGTGTTTGAACGACTCTGCAGTTGTTATATATAAGTTCAAGGGTATGGGGGGAATTGACACTCTGCTGGGGAGGTACAGGCAAAAAAAAAAATGCATCTGGAGTTTTCACTCTGTCAGTGTTTCAGACATTTGGGTTTAGCATTTTAGTTTTTTGGTATCTAGTTCGGCAACCACAGAGTTAGTATGTATATAATTAAGGTGTTATGTGGGCTTGCCATTGACAAAAAAAACTTTTATTTGTTTGTTATATCTACATGCATCTACAACTAGCTATACTTGTCTGACTGTAGTTTCATCCAGATGTAACTTGATAACTCATAGTGGAACCAGAATTGCCTTACGACAGTCTTATGCATTCTTATAACCATCATTTATCTGTGATTTGTAGATTGGGTTAGTCCATCTAGGTTTATGCCCTATTTTCAGACATAACCAAAGGTGGTATTCATAGTAGCCAGAGGAAATGTGGCCACGATGGTATGGAAATCCCTCTCCTCTGAAGGGGGCATTTGTGTAGCACTTCCTATGGCAGCAATGCTGGCACCTAGGATTGAGGTGTGGTATACTGACAAAGCTAAAATGTTCATGTGTTCTGCTGATACAGTAAAACATTGCATTAAGTAGGACAAAATCATTGCTGAGTTGAATAGTGGTGGATTTCCTTATGAGGTATTTATTGAAATAGATGGTGCTTTGTGCAACTTTGTGTCCCCTAAACAGTGAGGTGATCTTATGGAGAAATGTGAATGTTCTGAATCTATAGCTCCTGCTTCCCTGCCTTGTATTCAACAAATGGTTTCTGATTCTGACACTGCTGGTAATCAACAAATGGTTTCTGATTCTGACACTGCTAATAAGCAGGTTTCCTTCCCATGAGATGAGTTGTAGTGACATCCAGAATATGAATGTCAAGACAGCATGAAGGAAGTTCATTGAGGTACTCTGAAATCACATGCAGCAACAGCAGTGAATAACACTGCTTCTCTAGAGGGCAATATTACGTACACACACACAAATGTTTCCGGTATGGGCAATAATGCCCTTCTAGCCTGCCAATATACAAAACAGTCATTCCCCTAATAAGTATGTAGGGTGTTCTTAAAAATGAATAAATTAGTGCTTGCTCTAATGTCATTTGTGGTCTATTCCTTGCATCATCTACTCTCTCAGAGAACCAATCAGTACACTTGTCATTCCTGTAGAACCTTCTACATAGGTTGTCTGATGATCCTCTACTACTTTCTGATAACACCAAACATTCCCAGAAGTATTTGTCTCTAAATGCCCTAAATACCTGAATAAGGTTGCCTCTTAAATATATGTATGAGACACTGCACAAGTTCGGATATTTTAGTCTTTTATAATAACTTAAATTTTCACATCCATGGATGCCCTTGGCATATTTCTATTGTACTCTTTCCAGTTTACTCATGCTTGTTTTCTTATAAGGGTTCCATATTGTTATTCCATAATCAAGTTTGGGTATGATGTAACTAACAAACAATGACTTCATCATTTCTGATTTCCTAGACTTCATATATCTTTCTATACTACATATAGTTATATAGCTATCATTAAACAATTGGTTGATATAATTAGAAAAACTCAGATCTGCATCTACCCATATACCTACCTCCTTAAATGAATCTACAGTTTCAGTCACCATATATTGTAATATTCACTCCTCAGTCTATGTCTCCCAAATCTCGTATGCTTTGTTTTTCATGTATTTATCAGCATATTCTTCTCCTGTGCGTAAATGTCCAATTTATTCAAGTTATTTTGCAGGCATGCCCTATCTGTAATACGTAATCAGTTTACTCATATTCAAGTGATCTGCATATAGACTGTGGAACACCTCAGATGGAAAAGTGAGATCTGAAAGATACAATCTAAACAAGTAATGTCCTAGGACAGAGCCCTGCAGGACCCTGTATCTGTGGCCTGGAATTTCACCTGTCCAGTTGCTGTATGATACTTACCATGCCCTATTTGTAAACCATGTGGCTATCTTATCAAGATAATGTTAACACCTAGTTGCTCTAATTTATTGAACAGTGTTTTGTTTATGACTCTATCTAATTCTGAAGGTAAATGTATATAAATTACAGCACAGCACAATTTTTAATTCATACCTATTATTATATTATTATAGGGCATTGTGTTTCAAGTGCTAACAGATCTATTTTCAACATATGATTGCTGATATATGGTTTTAAGTCCCAACCTTTGCAATTCTGATAATAGTTTTTCAATATAATCTTCTCCATCATTACTTTTCCACAACAAGAAAGTAAACTTATGGGTCTGTATGACTCAAGGTTTCTCCTATTTCCCTTTCCTTTAAAGAGAGGTTGAGGAACAAGTGCGTATCTTCAATCTTGAGGAAATCTCCCTATATATTTGTATATACGTTATCATTCAATGAATGCCAATTATGGTATGACTGTATTCCAAATCTGAAAAAAAGAGAGTTTGTGATAGACTATATATGTGGGAAAATGTCATTATCCTGTTAGGTTTTATAGTGTCTAGGAGATTTACCTCCTTAGCAAAAATAGGCTTGGCATTGGGCAGCACTACATTGTTGTCTACAGATGTATCTAAGAAGTGAGAGAGTCACCTCCAGCCTGACCAGATATTTACGTCTCCCATCTCCCTCAAATGATGATGGCATTAGATAAAAGGACAGGATTCTTGGTGAACATGAGGCAGTTGCTACACTGCCTCAGAGTTCCAAGTAGTAGAAGTCTGGCCACCGACGAGGCTAGAACAGACCATAATTCCATGTTGATAGTAACGGGTGGATGGACAAGTATAATGTTTGAGGCGTGTAAGCTGCAGGTTGAATAGAGGAAATAGATTAGTGGTGGTGAACAGACAGCAAAGCTAGAGAACAGAAGGACAAATACTGGTGCAGAATAGAATACGGTAATTGTCAACAGTATTTGCAGCCTCAATAGTCAACGCTCAACACCTCATACTACCTGAATATGGCTACCTTGCACTTCAAAACACACTCTAGCTTATACTCTGTACCACACACACTAACCGATTGTGGCAACTTCGAGAAAATATGGGCAAAGAGCTTCCAATGCACTAAATGTGACTGGTGCTGCCATAAAAAAAAAACAGTAGAACGGACTCTGCTTTTAGAAGAAGCCAGTACAATAAAACTGTCACACTGATAGGACAGAATGAATTTGTATAAGGCTAACCTAGACAAACAATAGCAACTAGCACCATTACAAGGAGCCTCCACAAGCAAGTGCATAGCAAGGGCAGCTGTGGGCATACAGCACTTTTACAGCAGTACTTTGGAATGGTGATATATTTGTTGGAATATGACTGCAGTCTTATAACAGAAGTTAAGAATGATGATAAATCAAAATTAAAGAGAATCACAATGGAATAGCCTAGAACAAACAGTATCAAACAGTGGAGTGATAATTATATTAAAGATAAAGCCACATATCACACAGTGGTGTAACAAGAACAAAACCAAACGTCCTGATTCCGTGGATGGAACTTGTGCTACTCAAATAAGATGCATATTTCAAGAACTTTCAGGTTACTCCTTATATTATATTATGGGAGGGTTGCATGATGATCAGCAGAAAATAGCACCAAGCTGCACAATGGTCCGTATTTAAATCTAGACAGCAACCGACAAAAAGGGATGACACTAGCAGAAGTCGCTGATGACTGCAGTGGTAGCCTCTTTCTCTCATAATAAAACAGTAAAAGTCATACCTACAGTCGCTACATTGGTTTTCTCCCAGTGCTCTGTTTTCTTCCTAATAACATGGTGGTTCTTTGGTTACACTAAATTGTCTTTGGGTAAATATTGTATTTAACCTTACACTACTGGCCTGCATCATGGCTGAAAAGTGTCCACAGACCAGCCCACCTACCTTACAAACAAATAAAACAAGTGATATCTCATGCTGCATTGAAACTTATTGCAGATGAGCTCTGATTCCCTTTCTAAGTGATCAGAAAAATCCAGTAATCTAGAATATATTTGATGGAATGTAAGTATTAATTTGCCTCTGCTATTAGCTCACATACTTTTTTCTATAGGTCAGCAAACTGTTGATCATATGAACGTATAGTTGCTATGGAGTAACATATTTAAAGTTTTATTTGTCACTACTACAGGCCTAAATTAAACTGTAATATATTCACAGTTTAGGCCTGTAGTTGTCACAAATACAGTTCATAACAGAAGACTTTTTACACACTGTGTTTCTGAACCCTCTTATTTTTAATATAGCAGTCAGTATATTGTGTACTCTGGTCTTTCTGCCTGTAGTTTCATGTGTTTGTGTAGACTTGTAATTACTCTATAACACAACAGTACACTCACAGTCTTGCTCATTTATCCATCAAGGTTGTAATTAAGTTAATTAGGTTTTATGTCCTGCCTAACAAAAGGATCTTCAAAACTTGCTCCTGCCAACAAAAAAGTAATGAAATACATCTCTGACCAAACACAGGTTCATAGGTTCAACTGTCAAGCTTGTGACCTACTGACCTCAATTTATTTCAGGGGCTTTTGTTTAAGTCACTGTGCTACTTTTAGTCTGGGCAGATCATTTAGGGGTAGAGTTACCATCTGTCAGGTATCATTCCTGACAGTGAGGAATTCAGGGTCTCTGTCAATATCTTTCCTAACAGTGAGGAATTCATTGTCAGGAAATCTGATTTTGGTGAAAGCTTGTCAGATATGTTGAGTCATTCTGAGTTTCCACATATTTCTGATTTGCATTTTCCCACAGTACACATTACTGCACCTGGATTTCTGAGCTGCAGAAAAGATCTAATGCTAGAATCATCTTTTATCTGTTTTAATGGACAACATGGGAGGTTTGAAATATGACCAACAGCAGGTAATTCATTTAGGCAGCTCACTCCTCGTTATTCTGTGTCTCATCAGAAGTACAGAAGGATGAAAGAAAACAATTAAGCATTCGCTTAATAAATCTTTATTCCATTTGTAATTGCCACCTTTTCCCTACAAATATATATGCATTTTCTGGCTCCAACTAATGCTGTGGGTATAAATAGAACCTGAAATCAAGAAAATAGCAACTCATCACATGGAATGATACATAAATATTATTTATTCTTCTTTCTCCTATTTTATCAGCTCAGTATGATTTTTTTTAGTTTTCCAGATAATTCTGATAAATAGTTTGAGCACATTAGAGTGGTTCTTTAAAAATCCCATAAAATAAGTTTTAACACGTGTTACGTATGTATTTGTGTAACCATTATATGATGCACAGGGTCTATATTACATAGTCAAACTTTTAAAAGTTTGAACATCATATAGTCGACACCATATGATCAAACTTTTAAAAGTTTGAAAATGTAATAAAAAAAAATAAACCAAAGAAAAAAACTACTTGAACGGTTTAAGCACAGGGACAAGCCCCCCTGCACCCCCACACCCCCCCACTCTTTAAATATACCAACTCTGAGATTGCACTACAGTGCAGAAAAGGGAAATCTTCCCATTCCTCACTGTATGGAGATCTCCATTGAAACGTTCAAACTTTTAAATGTTCACTCATATGGTGTTGATATGACTTTCGAACATTTAAGTTTGATAATGTCATATAGACCCAATGCACAGTATATGTTTTTGCCCTTATCAGTGTTGACCATCAGCCATCATCCCATCCTTTTGTATAACATTTCCGTGATGACAGACTGAGACAACAGACTAAATACAGACTTCCTTTTCAGTGCATTTAATATTCTACCTCCCCTGAGTCCATACCTTGTGCCTTCGTATTTTTCCATTCTCCCATGCCTTCTTAAATGCCTCTGTATATTCCCTCTACATTATCATTTCTGACAGACTATTCCATGGGTGCAGGAAACTCCCAAAAAGGAGTACTTTTGTAGATCCAGAGAGTAGTTAGTTCCTACAGTTTAGTGCTTGTTCCATTCCTCCACCATCTGCCCTTCCTATTTAGGATGATAATACTACATCTCCCAGATATCACCCTGTACACCCATATTATGTCTCCCATTGTCTTTTCTGATCTCTAGAGAGAAGAGTTCTGCCTCCATTGATTTCTGGTAATACTTGGGTACTGATTTCTGGTAACATGAATCGTTCTAACGACCTTTCCTCTGAACTGTTTCAGGCAGCTTTCCTTGTATGTTGTCTAAAATCATGCAAGGTATGGCCTGACCAGTGCTCACAAAACTGGGAAGATTTCCTTTTTCCGTGTAGAGTCTGTCCTTCTGAAAATACATCCCAGAAACCTATTTGCTGCTTCTACTCCTCTCTCACTCTGCTTCTGGTGGTTCAGTCCACGTGTCATCAACACTCCCAGATCTGTTTCCTGTTCTGTTATACTCAGTTTTATTCCTTGCACCAAGATTTTTGGGGCACAAGGGAAGGACTTTGCAGTTCTCAGCAATGAGCTACAGATATCCTACCGACACTTGGACAATCTTTCTACATCCTTATGCAGACTTTCTTCCATTACTCCCCCTGATACCTGCCTCCTTAGCTATAGTAAAACAAACACACTTCAGAGTGCTGGTCCCAGGACTGTTGTCTCCTTAGATATAGTAAAACAAACACACTTCAGAGTGCTGGTCCCAGGACTGTTGTCTCCTTAGATATTGTAAAACAAACATGCTTCAGAGTGCTGGTCCCAGAACTGTTGTCTCCTTACATATAGTAAAACAAACACACTTCAGAGTGCTGGTCCCAGGACTGTTGTCTCCTTAGATATAGTAAAACAAACACACTTCAGAGTGCTGGTCCCAGGACTGTCTCCAATTTACTCCAATAGTCTATTTTTTCGTTCTGTCATTGTTCCACAGAACTGATGCCAAAGCACTCAGTCACTTTTCTTAGTTCTGACCTTGTTCCTCAAGACTATGAACTGACTCTGACATACTCCTATAGTCTCTTTTCTTAGTTCTGACATTGTTCCCATACCTCTCAACTATCCAGATTTTCACAAATTTTCCAGATTTTTGCCTCATGTCTTTGGTGTGTTCCTTATAAAATTTTAGTTTTCTGGCAAATCATTGACAAATCATTGAATACTGAAGTCAGAAAATAATGATAGCCAATTGAGTTTCAGACTTCATACTTTTCAGAAAATTCATGCTAATGCAACGTGTTATTCTATCAACTTTTTAAGTTTGTAAGAGCAATTTTTAAAAATTGTCCCTATTTTTGGTTTGCCCCCCCATGTTATATTGCTTTGTCTAAAGTTCATGTTCTTAAAAGTTGAGAGGTGTGATCGTCCACCAGGACTGACTTTGAGCTACTCCAATAGTCACTTTTCTTAGTTCTGACATCATTCCCCAGGACTGACTCTGATGTACTCCATTAGTCATTTTTCTTAGTTCTGATGTTGTTCCCCAGGACTGACTCCAATGTACTTCAATAGTCACTTTTTTTAGTTCTGACATCATTCCCCAGGACTGACTCTGACGTACTTCAGTAGTCATTTTAGTTAGTTCTGACATTGTTTCCTAGGTCTGACTCCAGCATACTCCAATAGTCACTTTTCTTAGTTCTGAGATTGTTTCACAGGACTGACTCTGACGTACTTCAGTAGTCACTTTATTTAGTTCTGCCATTGTTCTCTAGGACTGACTCTGACATACTCCAGTAGTAATTTTAGTTAGTTCGGACATTGTACCCTAGGACTGACTCCAGCATACTCCAATAGTCACTTTTCTTAGTTCTGAGATTGTTCCCTAGGACTGACACAGATCTACTCCAATAGCCGTTTTCTTAGTTCTGACATTGTTCCACTCACAATAACCCTCTGTTTTCTTTACTTTGATCTTGATCCAGTCCACTACATTAGTCTTTGTCCTCCCCAAAAATCTATAGTTTTCCTATTGCCTGATTGTGCAAGATGAAAGCCCTTGTAAGCCAGACAAAAAAAAGAATGGATCAGGTGACTGACACCTCCTTGTTGTCAGCTGATTAATTTGTTCCTCATCTTGCTTGCAGGTGTGGGTATGCCTCCTAAGATGTCATTTTCTAAAGTACAAATGTAATTTCTTCCACAAAATGCCCTGCCCTTGTGCACAGCCTTTTGTTCTCACCAACTGACTGTATGGTGATGAGTCTGTTAATGTTTGTGGGTGTTCACTTTCCACATGTAAACATTATTTAAAGCTGTTACTTTCCTACATTTCTTAGAATAAAGTGCATTCATAATATAATGTTATATCCCTAAAAAATGTAATACTCTTATACAAAAGTAATGTAAATTCAAATCCATACCTATTATTTTCACATTTCCTAAAAACAATTCCATATTATGCTCTACTTCTACTTTTGCTGTAAATATCAGGACATCAATAAACCTATGATATGCAATTAATTCAAAGCCTTTTCCACTATATGGGTAGATGTATTCCATTTTAAATCTGGCCATAAAAAAATTAACATATGTTGGGGCAAACCCAGTCCTCATAGTTGCTTTGTGTGTTTGCAAATAGAAATATTTTTTATATCTAAAATAATTATATGTATGGGTGTATTCTAATAACTCACATACATTGTTACTTTGTGGTGTGTGTAGTCTAATAACTCATATACATTATTACTTTGTGGTGGGTGTATTCTAATAACTCACATACATTGTAACTTTGTGGTGGGTGTAGTCTAATATATCACATACACCATACTTTGTGGTAGGTGTGTTCTAATAACTCACATACATTGTTACTTTGTGGTGGGTGTATTCTAATAACTCACATACATTGTTACTTTGTCGTGGGTGTAGTCTAATAACCCATATACATTGTTACTTTGTGGTGTGTGTAGTCAAATAACTCACATACATTGTTACTTTGTGGTTGGTGTGTTCTAATAACTCACATACATTGTTACTTTGTGGTGGGTGTATTCTAATAACTCACATACATTGTTACTTTGTCATGGGTGTAGTCTAATAACCCATATACATTGTTACTTTGTGGTGTGTGTAGTCTAATAACTCACATACATTGTTACTTTGTGGTGTGTGTAGTCTAATAACTCACACACATTGTTACTTTGTGGCGAGTCATCCGATGTGAGATATACTCCCTCCAAGCCACAGTAATGCTTTATACTTCTACAGAGATTCTTTACATCACATTCTCACTATTTTGCACATTTTTTTATTCTTTTCCTAATCCTAAAAAGAAAGAACGGGACAAGCATATTGATTAATTTTTTTCAGTAACATTTTCTTTTCAGTAATTCAGACTATTTTCCCTTCAATTTCTATTCTTTCCTTTGGTCTATAATGAATTAAAACTGGAATGAAAAACTGTAATATTCTCTAAACAGAATATATGTTCAAGCCAGAAAAAGGTGTGGATAAATTTAATGCAACATATATTTTGCACCATAGTAGGTTGCTCATCAGTATATCTATGTATATATATATATATATATATATATATATATATATATATATATATATATATATATTTATATATATAGGTTTACTATTGAATCCTTGAAACTGCATTAATTGACCAGCTTCAACGTCAAACCAAAATGTGGAAAACCACAACAGCGAACAAGCAGCAAACTCGAAACTGAATTCATCGACTCTTATAGTTCGATGTATTCGACGTAGCAGGAGGTGATGTCAGTCATCCAACCTATGCGTCATAATGTACCATGACACTCTGGAGTCAATGGTACATCAATTTTACTATTTTGCAGGGGGGAAAGCCCCCCTGTGCCCCCCATGCCCCCTGCAAATTATATATACCAACTCTGAGATCACACTACAGTGAGGAAATGGGTTAATTTGCTGTTCCTCACTGAACCGCGATCGCCACTCAAAATCCCAAACTCAAATACTCAAACTACGCTACCCATTCAGTGTTGTGTAGTCGATGGATTTTGGTTTGCAAAACTGCCTACTTGCAAACTGCACTTCAACAATCCTACACTCGACCAACTGCCATTCACAAACATGATAGTAAACATATATATATATATATATATATATATATATATATATATATATATATATATTGAGAGAGAGAGCGATAGCATTGTCCATTTATAAGACTAGGGAAACCAGAAGATACTGGATACCCCCAAAAAAATTCAAATGCACAGAGTAAAGCAGTTGCTTAAATACCCAGCTATAACAAAAGTGTGCCTAGAAATGTAATCAGAACAATTTGCAAAAATGATTAAAATTAACATAAAACTATGAACTTATAAATTAATGTATGAAACACACCTCTCAACTTTTTGGCCTAAGAATTCTGTACAAAGTCAAAATAATGGGAGAGATCCAAAATCAGTGATAATTTTTAAATATTACTGTAATTCTTTTTTAAAAAGTTAATACAACAACAGGTTTTGCATAAGTTTGCATTTTTCTGAACAATAAGATGTATGAAACTCTAATGAGTGGCATGATTGACCTAAAGTAATCTTTAGTGATTTAGCAGAAAAATTAAAAATTTTACAAGAGACAGGGCAAAATTATAAAGCAAAATCATGAATGTCCTGCAAAATCAGGGACAGTTGAGAGGTATGGAATCATTGTAAGTGCCTTCATT
Organism: Protopterus annectens; assembly: GCF_019279795.1. Taxonomy (NCBI): domain Eukaryota; kingdom Metazoa; phylum Chordata; order Ceratodontiformes; family Protopteridae; genus Protopterus; species Protopterus annectens. The sequence goes on from NC_056751.1 coordinate 727,285,439, forward strand.
AAAAGTCCATGAGACCTGCATGATTGAAGTCTTACATACAAACATTGAATCTGAATTTGAATTTGAATATGAATTAAATTTATTTGACTGACAGCATTTCCTGTAGACAGTACAGGAAGTATATACACATAGCTATTGTTGATTTCCTTTAAGGTTATAACCTCTGCACCCCCCATCCAGTAGGGGATGCTGCACTCCCGACACTTCCACTACTTAGATATATTCATTCCAAGATCCCCTTTGAGAAAAATCATCCTCCAGCACACAACAATCAAAGAGTTGTTGTATCTCTCAATTATTTAACAAGTTTCTAAGTAGTATTCCACAATCCCACTGGAAATGGGAAGAGTTCAGTCTTATTCATTATTTATATTTTATGCTAATTAGGTGCAACTGTTTTGTGCCTGGATATACCTAATTTTCAAAAAGTTGTTGTACCACATTTTTAATGCCTGCAATTTCAACGATATGTGTATCGGACCACATCTAGAGTAGGTGTAAAGATACAGAAAGTTACTGCTTTGCTAACATTTGTATTTATTGAAGTGGAGAAGACCTTGCATCCAGAAGTTACTCACTGAGGATACAGAATCTAATTTGTTATGGGTTTGTAGAACAATAGCAGGATTTAGAGAAGTTAACTAATATCTGCTGAAATGTTTACAGCTATGCTTAAGCTTTATTACTGGTTAAGGGAAACATGCCATCGGCTTTATTATTTTTTTTCTTAGACTAACAAAACAAATTTAGAAACATTGTCTTGTCACATTTCCGTAAGTATTTATGATTCTGAAGTTTTCCCAGGAATGACTGTGCCTTACTTGTCATCTGCAAAAAACAGTCAGCCATTGTTCTCCTCAGGTTGAAAACAGTTGGAACTTTTCCAAGCCCTCATGATGGAAAGCTACTAAGTGAATTATCTGAGGTTAGCTAAGAGGCCTCAAAACAGGGCTTTCTATTCTGTTATATTCTATGTGATACTTTTCTTCATTCGTGTTCTGATATCTGCATTATCTAATTTAATTACTAGAGAAAGGCAGCCTGCACTGGGAAGCACTGAGCATGCAGCAGAAAACCAGTGTGGATGAAAAACCTGTCCATCACAGGGCATACACTGTAAACGCATGCATACCTGCAACTTAGGGGCTCACCAGTCCACCTATCAGTATGTGGTAATAAACCAAAAAGCCCCCCAAAAAATAATGGAAAGAGGGAATCCATGCAAGCTCGAAACAAAAACTGTGGGAGAACAAGATTAACAGCTGTAGCATTGTGCAGATGGGATGCAGAAATTCAGTTTTAAGTAATATATAAATGTAAAACACACAGACTTATAAGTTGAATGTATTAATAATTTACACATGTATAGCATAATGTAGGATGAAATGCAAATTTAATGTCACTCTCCAGAGTTATGTAATACAAACATATCCTTGAGCTATCAGATTTCATTCTGCCAGTCTTTTAAGCTCTCTGCATTCATACTCTAACAGAAGTTAAAAAAGTCTTTCTTAGCTTTGCCTTTGAGGTTACATTTTACATGAACTAGATTCTGCGTACAGTGAGAGAAAAAGAAAAACAAAAGCAAACCGTTCTTTTACTATTTCTTTCCTTCAAAATGAAAATTGACTCAAGTGTCCTGTCTGAAACAGGAACTAACCCCAAATGTACCTCAGACATTGCTAGAAATGATAACTGTAACTTTTTAGTAACATATAGATAGGTAATAATTTGCAGAGCCTGACAGCAAAACAGTTTTAAAATCCAGAGGCAAAATAGGTTTCAAGTTGTCATTCAAATTGCTGAACTTGATGCTACTTAACCTTACTTGAGACTTCCTTTTTAGAAGGCAGTATAAAAAAAGGGAAAACAGAAAGAAAGAAAAAGAAATGCATAGTTGTTTGAATGTTTAAAGAACTTTCTTTAAATCCGTAAGGTATGTCAATTAGAGATTATATAGATTTGACATCTAAATTCCCAAAGGGTTGTACAGGTTACTTGAGGTCCAAAAAAATATGTACTGTGAGACAACAGCTGAAATCAAGCAGGCTATATACTTTTTCACTTGCTTACATGGTTCAAAACAAATTCAGATATCCACAGTTTTCACTATGTTCCTGTTCATAGATTCATAGGTAGGTACTAGGCTGTCAGCCCTAGGGCCTATACAAGCCCAGCCAAAAAGGTACCCTGGCTTTTGCCACCAAGAAAATTATTTTCCTGTGCCACTGTCGAGCAGAGCCACTGAAGTGATCCCAGGTGTGAATTTCCTATTTCCCATCCAAAGATCATATCTGTGATCTTTGAAATAGTTATACCTAAACTGTGAATATGTGGACCATATGCTAAGTCTGATAAATGTCAGAGTATCCTCTTAACGTTAGTGCATCTATACACCAATAATGTTGTAGGCATCCTATATATTGCGGGGCTTATGGTGGCGGCAGTGTAGGGTGGACTTACTTTAATGACATTACACTCAGATATAAAATTTACTGTATTTTTCATAGCTGTGGAACTCACAATTACATCTCACATTTCAAATAGGCTGTTGTTTATATATATATATATATATATATATATATATATATATATATATATATATATATATATATATATATATATATATTTCACATCATCCTGCCATAGTATGTGAATTTTGTTAATGTTATTCACAAGAAAACAGAACAGATGTCAGCTTAGAGCAATATATCTCTCTTCAGCACTGAGACAATGCAACTGTAATGCTTTGGATTTACGAAGACAAGTTGATGAAGGCTATGCAATAATGAATGAGACCTACAGCAGAGGTCATAGGTCAGGTTATTCAGCAAAGCACATTATGTTCACCTTTCTGCTCAGCATACAGCTTTTGTACTATATATAAGAAGAGAGTCATAGCTGTGGAACTCACAATTACATCTCACATTTCAAATAGGCTGCTGTTTATATATATATATATATATATATATATATATATATATATATATATATATATATCACATCATACTGCCATAGTATGTGAATTTTGTTAATGTTATTCACAAAAAAACAGAACAGATGTCAGCTTAGAGCAATATATCTCTCTTCAGCACTGAGGCAATGCAACTGTAATGCTTTGGATTTACGAGGACAAGTTGATGAAGGCTATGCAATAATGAATGAGACCTACAGCAGAGGTCATAGGTCAGGTTATTCAGCAAAGCACATTATGTTCACCTTTCTGCTCAGCATACAGCTTTTGTACTATATATAAGAAGCGAGTCATAATTGCATTAACTTTCCTCACCAGCTGTATGAATTTACTGATTTATTGACAACTGAAAGGCGCAGGCTTTTCTTGCAGTACATGAGCAGCTCTTATATCATGATACGTTACAGAATGCTCACAGAATTTGCACTTCCTTTTGGAAAATTTCCGCAGAATGCAGTTGAGGAGCGCATGGTTTGTACAGTAGCTTCAGTTAACCATTGTGCAGCTCTGTCCCATCAGATGTTAAAAAAAGAAGCTCAGTTTTGCATTAAACAACACTTTTGACTGCTGATAATCCAGTCTTACACTATCTACAGGCTGCCAAGCCAGTTTTGTTATATTTATAGCAGCTGTTAAGATTCAGAATTGGAAATGTAAACCGCTGGTACTCAGGACAGTTCAAATGTTATAAGAAATATTCCTTTAGCCAAGTAAATTGTAAAATGGTATTCACAATATAACATGTAATTAAAAATTTTACTATTCTCTCCCCATCTGCTATCCTATGATGAAAAAATATCTTCCTATGTATACATATTGGAAATATCCTGTCCCGAATGGTTACATGTTCTGTTTGTATAGTCTGTGCTGTAATTATCATCTTGGATAACATGTTTTGAGAATGTGAATTTCTATGTATCTGTTTATGTTTTATAACTTGTTTTAACTGCTATATTTGTAACTTGTTAAGTTCTTAAATGTTTTCCTTTTTGTTCCACAGTTGTTTTGCATTGTGGCTACAATTGTTGCCTTATGTGTCCGAGTCATGGCTGAAAATAGTCTGAAGACCAGCCCACCTTCCCGATTATCAAATGTAATATGAATGAAGCAATCAATCAATAAATCAATCAAACAATGAATAAATATTTTGCAATACTGTATGCATGCTTGTAGTTTGATACATTTCATGTCAAGAATATAAAGAAAAAAAGTAAATCCCTGGAGCTGGGTACTGAGGATGTATATTACAAAGTCACCGCCATTCCACAACCCTGACCTTCATAGAGGGCATCCATGGTTTAGCAGATGGTAAGGGGTGAAGGAATAAGGGATGGAAGGTGGACGGGAGTCAATGTGGTGTCAGAGACAATGTCTCAGACTATTACATACACCATAGAAATAAACTAATAGCCCTACAGAAGAAAAAGCATCCGAATGTTTGGACTCCATATGCAAATGAATCATAGTAATTTGGAAAAAGAAAAGCATAGACTGATACGTAATTTGCAACATGAGATATTCTAACAATAACTCACATTTGGTTGTGGGTAATGCTGGATTTAAACATGACTAGTGTGGTTTGTTCATAAGGGCACAAAGCCAGCTGTGAATAAATCCTACCTTACCTACAGCCAATCATGGGTTATTGGCATTATAAAATGACAAAAGCAGAATTAAGTGGGTGTTTTGCTTTAAAATAGAATCTGCATGTAATTCAGCTGCATGTAGGCACTCATCCATATCTGTAACACTAGCCTCAAGGGCAACCTCAGAGATAAAATACATCCAAGTTGTCAGAGCTCAACAACTTCATTTCATAGTTGATTACTAGGGTAATTACCCCCTTTTTTTTAAACCTAACCAAGCTTCTCAGAGGCAAGAATCAAAACCTGTACCTTGTGTGTGTAAGGTAAACAGTTTAACCATTATGCCAACCCCTAACCTCTCATTAGATTGCTACATGGATGAGAACATCTCTTTAGTTTTGAGAACAGCCTCTGTCACCATACATAGATTCATTGCACTTCATCTTCTTCAGATACTGAAATTGAGCCAGCTTAGATAACCTTTCTATGGCTACAAAGGCAGGGACACCACCATTATGGCCACCACGTGGCCACCACATGCCATGTATACTTTAATACTTTTTTTAGGTCTTTTTAGAAGTGTGGCACTGCTTTGCATGAATATTGCCATGGAAGAATAAAGTACACACTGTGGGATCAAAAGTTGTAAAATTATAAACTGGCCACTGAAACGTTATTTTTTTTTCCTGAATGAAGAAGCAGAACAGGAAGTTAGCTGACAAACAACAGCAGCACACCTGGAAGTTGCCTTGATGCATACTTTCTTGAACAAAAAGTACAAATATCTGATCAGTAGCTTATCCAGAGTGATCTTTCTACAACAGCTGGCACAGCAAAATGTGTTACTTTATTTGTAAATTCAGTCTATAAGCAGCATGCAATTAACTAGCAACACAGTACAGATTAATTATTACACTCATGTGGCATCATGAAGTAACAAAAGAAATGTTTTTTTTTCTACACTGAAATCAGTTAAATATTTAGTATCTACATTGAATGAAGTCTGTCTCCATGATTACTGTAGAGAAAGCTGAGAGAACTCAGTCTACAGACCTTTGCAAAATCAAAGATTATGTCTGGATTTAAATGACAGATGATAAACCAATGCACCACAGTCCTTATACCTTCTCATTCTAGTATCTCTTTATATGTAGCTATGCTTAAAGCATGTGGCACCATAGTCAGTAATCCGGACCAAACCAAGTTCCACGCACGAAGGACTGTGTGCACGGTTCAAACCAAAAAGATTGTAGAACCAAAAAATGAACCAGCACAAGGGGAAAAGTGCTAAAACATATTTTATTCGTGGCAAAGTTTATTCCATATAATCCTTGTGTTGCAAACCGGTTTCGGCTATCTTTTAGCCTTCTTCAGTGCAAAACGAGAAAATAATTATTTTGTGCTGGTTCATTTTTTGGTACTACCATAGTCAGTAAGACATAAAATATGGGCTGTACAATATGCTCAACTGTTTACTATGCTCAGATCCTAGTAGAATGTGCTCACCTGGGTACTATGTTCAGATCCTGGTACATTGTGCTCCCCAGGATACTATCTTCAAATCTTAGTACAATGTGCTCATCTGGATACAATGTCCAGATCCTAGCAGAATGTGATCAACTGGATACTATGTCCAGATCCTAGCAGAATGTGATCACCTGGATACTATGTCAAATCCTAGTATAATGTACTCACCTGGATGCAATGTTCAGATCCTAGTAGAATGTGTTCACCTGGATACTATGTCCAGATCCTAGTAGAATGTATTCACCTGGATACTATGTCCAGATCCTAGTAGAATGTGCTCACCTGGGTACTATGTTCAGATCCTGGTACATTGTGCTCCCCTGGATACTATCTTCAAATCTTAGTACAATGTGTTCACCTGGATACCATGTCCAGATCCTAGTAGAATGTATTCACCTGGATACTATGTCCAGATCCTAGCAGAATGTGATCACCTGGATACTATGTCAAATCCTAGTAGAATGTACTCGCCTGGATACAATGTTCAGAACCTAGTAGAATGTGTTCACCTGGATACCATGTTCAGATCCTAGTAGAATGTATTCACCTGGATACTATGTTCAGATCATAGCAGAATGTGATCACCTGGATACTATGTCAAATCCTAGTAGAATGTACTCGCCTGGATGCAATGTTCAGAACCTAGTAGAATGTATTCACCTGAATACTATGTCCAGATCCGAGTACAATGTACTCACCTGGATACTATGTACACATCCTAATGCAATGTGCTCACTAAATACTATATTCATATCTTAGTATAATTTGCTCAATTGGATACTATGTTCAGACTTTAATATAATATGCTCACATAGATACTATGTTCAGACTTTGATACAATTTGCGTACATAGATACTATGTTCAGATCCTGGTGGAATCTGCTCAAATGAGTACTGTGTACTGATCCTGGAGCAATATACTCAGTTGAATACTCTGTTTAGATTGTTATAGGATTCTTCCTTCTAGGTCCATATAAACATAATATGCTGGGAATAATGGTTTGGCTTAAAAAGCCCTCCATGGGATCATAAGCCTAGGAATCACCTATGAACCTATATACCAAGCTAATACACAAGGAAAAACAAATGTCCCATTGAAAGTGTCATCAGATTTGCCTGAAAAACCATAGTCTGAAATGAGCATTGATTCTTATGGTCCCCTGCCTACAGGTGGATATCTTTTGGTAACAGTGGATGACCCCTGCGGACTCACGGTAATGCAGCCATATTACCTAATGCTGTTATTACACTTATACCATGGCAGATATTATTTTCACCGTTTAGGTTACCAAGCATGAGATATGAGAATGGGTCACTTGTTAATACAAACAGTTCACATTTAACAAGTTATATTGAAGTCATGCATAGAAAAGTAATCCCTATGTTGTAGATTAGTAGAATTGGCAAAGTTGTAATAATTGTTCATACCAAAGGGATTATGCATGATTCCTTAAAAGCAACAGTTGCAAATGTTTCTAAGGAATTCTTGAGGTAATTCATAGTACCCTGTGGGTATAAGTCCTGCAATTTTTTTCTAATATAGCACAAAATATTATAAAAACGTGACTATGAATTAAAAAGAAAGCACATGGCAAAAACGCATGATGAAATAGTGTAAAAAGCAATAAGTTATCCTAATGGCCTATTCAGAAAATGACAGTTTTGTTAGAAACGTTAGCAAATACATGATGTTGTTGCCTCTATACCCATTAGCAATATTACTGATGGGATGGATTTAGTAGGTGAGACGCATGTTAATGGTGATAATGCTGTTATTGTTGGGACACAGAGGGGAGCAGGACAAGATTTGTTGGTCCCTCGGTTGAACAATGTGAATGGGGGAGGTCCTGATAGTTTCAGGATCCCTGATAATATTGCATCTGCATCTATTCCAGATACCTCCGTTAGAAGGAGAACCCCCCCCACCAACTCAGGTACAGGAGGGAGTACGAGTAGTAATTTCAACCCTTTTCCCATAGCACAACAACGCATGGGCAGGTCACGGTCACAAAGCAGGGGTCGATACAAAAGGAAAGTATCGGACAGCGAGCAACGAGGCCCAACATTGAAAAAAATGTGGGAGAATGTGGGAAATCGTTGATTGTGAATATTTCTAAAAGGGAATTATCTATATTTGAACAACAAGTACTAAATAAAGGATTAAGTTTCATCCCTACATCAAGCAGTGATTTGGTGGATTCTGTGTTAGATGTTCGTATGTTTGTTAGGAACATACAACTCAAGTTGGAGTTTGGTAAACAAACTTTAAATGAGAACAATATAGGATTCAGGGGCATTAGTACATATACCCCCCAGTTACATCCTCTTTTGAACACTTTTCTGAAATTAGTTGAGAAAGGAATATATAACCATTATGAAACAAACAATAAAGAAGTGTATAATAGAAGAATGCGGAATTTGAACTATAATCAAAGGTTAGCATTAACAACATTAAAGTCTGATAATACGATCATGATTAGGCCTGCGGACAAGGGAGGGCCTATAGTGGTGATGGATTTTGAATGGTATAAAGAGAGTATGATGAACTTGTTAAATGAGAACAGGTTTTATGAGGAGATACAGATGGATTTAGTTGTTGAGAAAGTATCTCAAATCCATAAGTTGTTGGATGACCTTTTAAGGTCTGATGACATTACCTGTGAGTTACATTCTTATTTGAAGGTTATAAATCCACGGATACCGATAATTCAAGGGCTCCCCAAAGTCCATAAATCTGTGTTGACTCCACCTATGAGGCCAATTGTAGCTGGGCAAGGATGGCTCACAGAATCCATGTCCAATTTTGTAGAATACTATACTAGACCTATTGTTAATGCTACCACACACATTCTTAAAGATAGTAAGCAATTTTTGCTCCAATTATATGAATATATCCAGAGCTTGGATGATCATGCTCATTACTTATTAGTAACCTTGGATGTGGTCAATTTATTTACCACAATACCGAATGATACAGGAGTAACAAGTTTCCAAGAGTTTCTGATGTGTAAGTCCACTCTTCCTGTTAGGATGGTGGAGCTGATTTCGTTATTCATGGAAACAATACTGTTCAACAATGTGTTCATGTTTGGTGATTCTGTGTTTTCCCAAAGGGATGGCGTAGCAATGGGAACCCCCTGTGCCAATAGCTATGCTAATATAATTATGGCACAGTGGGAGGAAACCTTTTTGTTTAAGTCCCCCTTTTTTAACAACAACGTGGGTTTTTATAAACGCTTTGTAGATGATCTTTTTATGATCTGGCATGGTAGCATTGAGGGATTGGACTGTTTTATTACTGAAATAAATGCTTCCACGAGCTTTTTGAAGTTTACTTATGCTTTCTCTAGGGAAAGCATCTCATTTTTAGATGTTAATATAGAGAGACTCCCTTCTGGTCTTCTTAATACTTCAATACATCGTAAGTTATGTTACAGGAACACTTTTTTGCATAGGTGCAGTATGCACCCACGATATGTGTTCAGTAATGTTATGAAAGGGCAGTTGATGCGTGCTTCCAGGCTAAATCCGAGCCTCACTGGTTTTGGGGAAGAAATTGAGAGATTAAGACACATGTTTTTGGAGAGAGGATATGAACAATCCAAATTCAACCAAACAGTAGATGAGATATGTTTGTTGCGTGAGACATTAGCGAGACCGTATTTTGCGGAACAGGCCGTTGACCCAGAGGTTGCAACGTCCATTAAGCCTGATTATGTGAGAGCCGTTACGGCTTTTAGTAGTGATGTTTTACATTTGAAAGAATTAATGAGTAAACATTGGGATGTTTTAGGACTTGATAAGGAGATCAGTGATGTAGTAGGACCGTCCCCCCTTATTACATACAGAAATAAACCTAATCTGAGGAATTTATTATGCTATAAAAACATTTCGCCTCATGTAAGGCGTGAATATGGGTTTAATACGGTTGCATGTGGCAGATGTAACCAGTGTTGTTGGATTGATAATAGGGTCAGCTTTATAAATCCACACAATGGTTTTGAGTATAGGTTTGATACTGGTACGAATTGCATGAGCACCAATGTTGTATACCTAGCTAGGTGCACAACATGCGAATCATTTTACATCGGCAAGACCAACAGGGCACTACGTGAGAGGGTTAGAGAGCATCAGTATCACATAAGGATAGGTAATGATGTCAACTCTCTAGCCAAGCATGTTAAGATCAGGGGTCCATCACACAGTTTTTTATACAGCGTCATTCAACAGATTTTTCCTAACTCAAGAGGTGGTGATTTAATCAATCATACACTTGAATGTGAGTTACGTTGGATAGTTAGATGCAAGGCAGATGTTACCCCAGGTTTAAATGAAAAAGTCAATCTTAAACCTATACTGAAGAAAAGACGCTGTTTTAAACCCAAGAACTAGCGTATTGCCTACCCTTAGGTTTTTATTAATTTTCAGTTACATATTACTTTTCATTAATTTTTTTATTAATTTTCAGTTACATATTACTTTTTATTATATAGTTTTATTATTTAGATGTAGGGCGTTTTTCTAGTTCCCTAATATCCGTAACATCCGCTGTTTTTGTTAGATGAATGAGTTTAGTGTCTGTTTAGACTTTTGCATTTTGTGTGATTAATGTTTGTTATGGGTTGTAGATATCATACACACATTATTCTTTTATTTTTTAGACACAGGGAGGTTCTAGAGTCATCTGATATCAAGCGTCCTAATTTGTTTAGATCTCCGCATCCTTTATGTTATGAAGGATTTGTGTTTGTTATACATCTTATATACTCTGCGATCAGTGTCTCACATTTGATTGCATCAGTTAGTATTTTATAGTATGTTTTAAACTTTTTATATCACATATATTTTTTGATAAATATGTTTTAAATGGAGAAAGTATAGACTGGGAACTGTTATTTTTATGCTTTATTAGCAAGAGAGGACATGTGATTTTTATCGCCAATGAGAAGTATTTCATCATTATTTAAATGCTATGTGAATGTTGTATTTTGTAACGTCTGAGGAAGCCGAATGGTGAAAGCGCTCACGTCTCTTTGAATAAATACGTATATCTAAGGATCGTTGACTGTGTGGATTACTTCATCTTACTGTGGTTACTTACATCTTGGTTCGTTTTCTGCTGTGACTCTGCATATGCTTTTGATAGTTAGCAAATATATGCCTTAACTACTACAAAGACTTCTATTTTTTTTTATTTTATTTTATATTTGATGACCGGGAAAGTCCGACTGGATGCAGGTCCATTTTCAGTGGAGGCATGGGGAGAAAAGCTCCACATATAAAACATAAACAGAAGTAACAGTACATTCCCATAAAATTATATTGGAACATATTTAACATTTTTACATAGGTGAAGTATAACAAAAAACCTTCTGAATAAACATTGTTTGGAAAAACAAGTAATTTAAAAACCTTGTTTGTTAAGAATTAAGTACTTAATAGATAAGAGGAGAAGGTTCTGCAGAATCGTAGCAGTACTGACAGGAAAGTGAGATAATCTGGGGGGGGGTCACATGGGCACAGCCCATTGGTAGAGTAGTGGGTGTTAAGTAGTTTCTTGAATAGTAAGACAGAGCTGGTAGAAGTTATGTGCTTTGGGAGTGAGTTCCAAAATTTAGCTATTGTACAAAGAGAGCTTTGCTTGCTTCATTCATGTGTTTGACGACAGTTATGAGATTTTGGACTGTAGATCTTAAGGTACAGGTGGTGGTGTAGGGCTGTATTAGATCCTGTAGTGCTGGAGTTTTGTCAGGTTGGTAGTACAGTTTTTAGGCTATGAAGAGTTGTGTAATTAGTAGTAGTTGGGGCAACTCAAGCCAGTTGAGCTGTTTGAGAGAGAGATAGTGATGGGATATATATGAGGCGCCAGTGGCAAACTTAGCAATCTTGTTATAGAAAGATGCCATTTTGTTTTGTTCACTTTGGCGAAGATTAGTCAGGATTGGGGAGGCGTACAGTAGGGTGGATAACAGGTGAGTTCTTGCAACAGTGGCTTTGGTATAGCTGGTCATGAATTGCCTGTTCCTATACAGGAGACCTAGTTTTTTTGTTTACTTTTTTGATTGTTTGTGCTATGTGTATGTCAAATTTCAGATTGTTGTCAATTAGTACTCCTAGGAGTTTGGTGTGTGTTGTTGGGGTGATAGTGGTGTTATCCCTAGATTTTATGGTGAAGTCAACATTTGGTGGAGAGGATCTACCAGGACTGAAGAGAATAAGTTTTGTTTTTTTAGGGTTGAGTAGAAGTTTAATTCTAGAAAACCATGTTTCAGCCAGAGTAAAGTTATTGTGTGTTATTGTTTGAAGTTTGTTTAAGGTTGGGGTGGCACATATGATGGTGGTTTCATCTGCATATTGCACTATAGAGGCAGAGGAAGAGGAAGCTGCTATCTGATTTGTAAATAAAGAGAAAAGTAGAGGCCCAAGTATTGACCCTTGTGGAACTCCTATAGTTACAGGTAGAAGTGGGGATAGTTGGTCCTGCCAAAGCACTGCTTGTTGTCAGCCAGATAGATAGTTATTGAACCATGATATGATGACGGAGTTTATATTGAGGGTAGACAGAGTTTTGAGAAGTATGTTGTGGTTGACCATATCAAAGGCTTTAGATAAGTCTAAGAATACAGAAGATACAAAAAGGCCTTTGTTTCTGTGGGAATTGACTATATTGGTATAAGACAGTAGGGCTGTTGTGGTACTATGGGAAGACCGAAAACCGTGTTGGGATGTTGATATAAGGCTATTTTTTAGGAGGTATTGCATTAGCTGGGAATGTACTACCCTTTCTAAAATTTGTGATAAAGGTGATAAAAGTGCAATTGGGCAGTAGTTGGTCAGTTCAAGGGAGTTTCCACCTTTGTGGAGTGGAATAATGAGATATTTCCCACAGGTTAGGTACTTTACATTCAGATATGGATCTGTTTATAAGGATAGATACAGGGTAGGATATGGTTTCAGCTGATAGATGAAGGAAATCAGCTGGGAGTCTGTCAGCAGATAGTGTGGTAGGTTTTAATTTTTTGAGGAATTTAGTAATAAATTGAGTGGGTGCTGGAGACAAGGAGAAGCTAGATGGAGACTGTTTTTTACTAGGGGTAGTGGGGGTTAGAGAAAGGATGGGGTTGGTGGTGCTATGTAGGGTATTAGAGAGAGCTTGTACTGTTTCAGTAAATAATTTATTGAATTGTGTGGGGGTATCCTCATTGTTGGTTGGTAAAATAGGTGTGGGAGTGCTGGTTTTACCTGGGTGCAGTAATTTATTTATAGAGGCCCAGAATTTTGGAGGGTTATTAGTGTGTCTTTCTTGTAAGGTTTTGTAGTATTTGGCTTTATCAAGTTTAATAAGTTGTTTGGTCTTATTACGGAGTGCAGAGTAGTTTTGTTTTGAGGTAGTGGTTTTAAGTTGATGATATTGAGCCCAGGCTCTGTCTCCATCTTTCATTATGGCTTTAGTCTCTTTTGTTAACCAGGGGGCATAGTTTGTTTTAAGTCTGATAGTTCGGACTGGTGCATAATGGCTCAGAACATTGAGAAAGATGGAGTTAAAGTAATCTACAGCTTCATCAAGGGGTAGATGTTTTAAGGGGGACCAATTAAAGTTTTTTAGTTCGTTGTTTAGTTCCTTAGCTTTGAAGTTCTTTTCGTTATGAACTATTCTAAGGGTGGATTGGCTAGAATGGTGGGATTTACTCCTAATAAGATGTTGGTTGGTGATCACTCAAGCTGTCTGGTAGGCAGCCTGATTGGTGTGCGAAGGAGGGGTCAAACAGAAGTATCCAGTCTAAGATGGAATGACGATTAGATTTTTTGCTGATTCTAGTTGGGGTGTCTATGATTTGTGTAAACCTATGAAGATTAATATGGGTAGGGGAGTTGTATTTGGTACCGTTGGACCAGTCAATGTTAAAATCTCCTAGGAGTATGGTCTCTTGTGAGTGGGAGATAGCAATCCAGGATAAAAGGTTCTCCATGGTGGCAATGTTGTTTCCTGGTGGGATGTAGACACCTTCTGCAACTATATGTTTTAGAATTTATTTTTTAATTTAGCAATCATAAGTTCAGTATCATTAACTTCTAGGGGGTTGTAGCTAACTTGTTCCAATATGAGATGATTTTGGTACAATATGGCTACACCTCCTCCTTTTTTCCCTGTTCTATCCTTCCATATAATATTATAGCCAGGGGGTGTAATTTCATTATCGTGAAGTTTCTGTTAGTATGGCTAAATCTGGTTTATAAAAGGCCGATAGGGCATGGAAGTCTTGAACTTTGCTAAGTATACTTCTAACATTTATGTTTAAGAATAGAAGAGAGTGGTTTGTCCTATTGTTGAGAGGATTTGACTGGTTTAGGTTTGTATGGGAAGAACAGGTGGGTCCTGGGTTAGGATGTATATCACTGCAGCAAGTCTATCAAAGCAATAAGGTCCATTAATACTGTGAACAGAGACAAACATGCAATGCCTAAACACTTTTCACTTTTTAAAGGACCAGTGTATAATTGTCTCCCACTAAAAAGATCTCTAAATCAAGTCATAACAATAATAAACAACTTAGCTGTTTCATGTCTTCTGTGACTTTTCTATTCTGTTCATCTTATTGCATGTACAATGTCCTGGGTTTGGATAGAAATCACATGATGCAGTCTTTAGAATTTTTTTCCCTAGCTATCACATTAAATCAACGATCACATTTCAATGTTTTTAGCCTAGGAAAAGCCCACATAGCAAGATGTTTGATAGCAAGATGTTTGTCACCCTTCCTTTCTTTTCTGTCACTGATGTTATAAACCTAGTGGGATTATGATGGTTTCGTATTTCTTTTACAGTGTACTGTCATTCACTGCTGCTTTATTTCCCTCTAAAGGAGACCATAAACCCATTGAATCTTTGGGGATTCACAGGTCTTTTACTGTGTAGTGTCAGAGAACTGTCTAGAATGCCCAGAAACCTGATATTACTGACATAAAGTATGTATGGCTGAGGATTAGTCCTGCTACCTAACTTATTCCAAACTTTATATATAAGTGCTACTTGGCAGCTAAAGAAGAAAATATTTGAAACAAAGCAAAGAACGCAAACCAGAAACTGTCAGTGGAAAAAATAAATAATTATACTTTGTTCAGATATTCTGAAAGTAAGCAGGTTTATTATTACATTAGCATTCATGCCATTTGAGCATTGAGGAACACTGTATCCCTCAAATTAATGCCACAAACATGTTTTTCAATCCATTTATCTGAATTATGTTTCCAGATGTTCTTAAAGAATAAGGCAATCTGTTCCAGAGTTGTAGAGGAATTGGCAAAGCCCTTGTAGGTATTCAACAAATCATCAAAAACATGGTGGGTCTTGAAGAACTCAAATGTTACTCATATTTATCCAGACAGTGACAACATCTGTCCCTGGTGTAAGCGAGGTGCCAGTGTCAGATGATACTAGCTATAGATTGTGTGTCTACACCGGTTATTAACCAAAGAGGAATAGAACTATCACATCTATGTGTCTTATTCATTTTCATTCTAAACCTATTCCTATGTATATGTGACTTAGAATAAATATACACTTCAAAGTAAAAACCAGTCTGCACTGCTTCATCTTTATAAAACTTACCTTGAATGTACCTGTACTAAATATCAAACAGGTTAAGCTTTTCCAATTTCTGATGGTATCTCAAATGATTAATGCTGACAATAACCTAGGTAAATTCCTATTGGACTATCTCCAAGTCTGTAATTTAAGAAAACGCAGAGAAACTAGTGTATTCCAGAACGACCAGTCTTGTATTATTCTACGAAGACCCCAGGTCAAATGATGCAACACTTTTAAGTGATAGCGCTACATACCAGATCACATGATGCAACACTTTTAAGTGATAGGGCTAAATACCAGATCACATGATGCAACACCTTTGAGTGATAGGGCTACATACCAGATCACATGATGCAACACTTTTAAGTGATAGTGCTACATACCAGATCACATGATGCAACACTTTTAAGTGACATACCAGATCACATGATGCAACACTTTTAAGTGACATACCAGATCACATGATGCAACACTTTTAAGTGATAGGGCTACATACCAGATCATATGATGCAACACTTTTAAGTGATAGGGCTACATACCAGATCACATGATGTAACACTTTTAAGTGATAGGGCTACATACCAGATCACATGATGTAACACTTTTAAGTGATAGTGCTATTTGCCTCATTGTTTTATTTTTACATTCTATAATATGATCACTTAATGAAAATGGGAAGTAATTGCAATTTTATTTCCAAATATTTCTATTTTTATAACTTCTCTAAGACAATTATTCAGCATAACTTGTCATGAAAATAGTGGTTTTCCAAACACTTTAGTTCCCATTTACCTGGAGTGAAATTCTATTCTAATTTAGTTGCCCAGGAAGTAGGTATTCAACGGATATTCAGTCAAAGTGGTGATAAATGTATGTGAGCTTCCGATGATGCCTATCTTGTAGTCATCTGTGCACTTAATAATCCAGCATGTACTACTCTGTGCAAACAACATGAAAGTTAAATTAAGCAATACTGGGCCCAGAGCAAAACCTTGACACTTTGCAGAGCAAACAGATTTCTTTATGTAATGTTCTCTAAGGACAACTATTTTGTTTACCAATTATTAATCCACCATACTATCCAAGGATTTACATTATTACACTGAAGGGCTTAATAAACATTAATTAAATTCTTTTCCGAAATAAAGACACACCACTTCAACAGTCAAACCTGTATTGTTAGCTATGATAACTAGGTCATAAAATTCAATTAAATTGGTTAATATTGATCTTGTTTTTTTAACAAGCATGTTGTGTGATATCTGCATTCTGGCTGTATGTCTCAGACTCAGTCACAAAGTTTAGCAGAACTCTCTCTAAACAGTTACCAAGTAATGAGGGTCAGATTTGTTGGTAAATAATTCCTAATGTCAGTAGTATGACACCCATTATGAATAAAGTAATAGTTGCATTCTTTCTCCCAGTCTTCAATGGCCTATCCTCTTTCTAATATATATATATATATATATATATATATATATATATATATATATATATATATATATATATATATATATCAGTTCATCCATGAGAGTTTTATAAAGATGGTTGTGATACCATCTGGGTCCAAAGAACAGTTAGATATCATATCTATGATATCATTTGTTTCTGGTGTAATGTAAGGAGATGTAGAATTTTTAAACTGCAAGTAATAATTAATAGTATCAGTAGGACAACTAGGCGGTTTAGAAATATTTGTAAAGTAAAACTTCTAAATCTTCCTTTGAATTACTTAGCAGATTATTCCTAATAATTTGGTAACTAGAAAGCAGTGAGTTGACACACTTACAGCAATCCTTATTTTTTTACACTGCAGTACAAGCCCTGCTTCAAGTCTGATTTTTTCGGAGCTGATAATTCCTTTTAAAACATTTTATCTTGTTTAACCTCTTTTGTTCTGAAAAAAAAAGATTTTTTCTACTTAGTTCTAAACTTGAATCATGCTATAATGAGGTTGCCAGATTAATTTGCAACAAACCTTACCAGACTCACCACTGCTTAGCAGTAAAACACTTAACTGGCTTGGGCTTTCATACCACCTGTCTTTACTCAGCTCACCTCATCCATACCCCATCCGTCTACCCAGCAATTAGAACCCTTGCTCCAATATTATCTTCCAAATCATCCTTTTCAGTCAAATAATAAACTGCTTACCATCTACAAACCACAAAGGGCTGCTGGGGTCAGTCTCGATTCCAATAGTGTAGCGAGAACTTGGAATAAAATTCCTATATCAGTCAGGTCTGTCACACACCTTCATCTTTTCAAACCATTGCTGAAAGACGTTCTCTCTGCTTGCTCCTCATCTGGGACATAGCGTCTCGTAACACCCCTCATTACCTTTCTTATACCTCCTTTTAAAGCACTAAATCACATAACCTGCTTATCCCCTTCTAATACCTCACTTTACTGTACTTCTTAAACTACTATACCTGCTTCTAATTAGCACAACCTAATTACTATCCCATCACTGCTTCCCTATTAACAGTCAGACTTGCTTATCTCCTCTAATACCTCACTCTGTTGTATTTCTTAAATTACTCCATCCTATCTTATACACCACTCTTCCATCTGTAACTTCTCAGCATGAGGCCTGTAAATTTAATGTTTGTGAATATCAGTACAAATTTTGTTATACTGACTATTATGCTATGTATTCACTGAAACTACATTATAAATTTTGTTATTGTAATTATTGATTGCATTAAATATGATACTTTGGAGCTTTATTCCCCAGGCCTCCACTGAGAAAAGGCACTTGTGCCCAGTCAGACTTTCCTAGTAACCAAATATCAATTAATAAATAAATTACATATTGTTATAAACTTCTTATTCAATCAATATGGCATTTTACTTCTTTACTTGCCTACCAGTGGTGCAGCGGTAGCATTGTTACCTTACAGCAAGAGGTTCTCCCATTCGATTCTCAGCTGGAGTGCAGGGAGTGCCTTCTGAGTGGAGTCTGCATGTCCTCCCTGCGGTTGGGTGGGCGTTCGAAAGACATGCGTAAATGGGCGTGCCTTCGTTGAAGGTTAAACGTCGAGCTGGCACCTCGGCGTTCATCAAAATCTACTGCCAATCATTAGCAGACCGGAGTTCCGCTGTGGCGACCCCTAACCGGGAAAAACCGAAAGACAACAACAACTTGCCTACTTTATTACAGCTGTCTGTAAAAAAATGGCAACGAATGATGTTTTTCTTACTGATCACGGCTGCAGTAGCCTTAGCTGTACACTTTATATCCTGCCAAAGAAATAATAGCTGGCCAACTTCTAAAGTACCAGGGCACCTTCCAAGCTCTCAAATCGTCAAGCAGCTCAAGCTGAGCTGAATAAAAAACAAGTTTTGATGCAAAGCCCTTCAGAGCTTTACTGCTCCCAAAGCGATCGACAGTCTACTTGTCCTTTTCTTTGCTGTACAGATAAATTCCCTTTTTGGGGAAAAAAATGCATTTTCTTAAATGTTATTTATGTTTTATTACTTTCCTCTTCAGAAAAGTTATTTTAAAGCTAAGAATGTTATTTAATGGACAGTCTTGAGGCTGTAAAGTTCTTTTAAACAGTGCACTCATTTCTTTCTGTCAATTTAAAAGTAGTGCAAATTGTGGAGAAATTGAGTTTGTTTTTCCACTAAGGGCTGCCATAGTGTTTTAAGTGTTTTTACTATGTTTTCATACCTCTCAACCTCTTAACACAATGAAACTGGACAAAGCATAAAATAATGAGGGAACAAAATCCCAAAAATAGGGACAGATTTTAAATATTGTTCTTATAAAGGGTGGTGCAGTGGTATGCTGGTTAATATTTTCACCTCACAGCAAGAGGTTCTCCTGTTTGATTCTCATGTGGGGTGCCCTCCGTGCAGAGTCTGCATATCATCCCTGCATTTGCATGTGTTTCCTCCCACATTCCAAAGACATGCATGTGGAGCATTTCTCCCCCAGTCTCTGCTGGAAATAGGCTCTGTCCTAGTCAGACTTTCCTGGTCAACAAATGTTAAATAAATAAAATAAACCTAGAAAGTTGGTAGAATAACAGGATATATGTTAGCATGTGTCATGAAGCAGATACTGCCAGCATAGCTATCTGGAATTTTGTAAATAATTAGATGTCATTTGTGAATATCGACATGATTTATATAAGATGCTTGTGTTACAAATGTATTAGAACTGTATGTCGTGTATATCAAACTGCTGGTACAGAAGTATATGTTGAAAAGGTTTTTGCAAAGTGCTGTTTGAAATGTAACCACAGTGTGCCCTACTGTATTAGAACAGAAATGTGCATGCACTATTGCAACTGTTTAAATGTGTATATTTTAATAGTGGAAACTGGAATACAGGAGGTTAACTTCAGAAAAATAGCTGAAATTAAATGACTTTATGGCTACGCAATAAAAAATGGTATATTTCAGTTTCAATGCAGCTAGAGACATAATGTCTGTACTAGGGAGCTTTCTGTATTGTCTTTAGGGTGAAATGATTACTAATCTTGAAATGTGGATGAATGTTATTGCTTTATGACTACCAGCATCTGCCAAAGATTTGAGGTCTATGTATTTTCAAAGGTAGATGCTAAATACTGCCATTTTTCAGCAGTGGGGGTTTCACCTGGGATGGAATCAGATGACAATAAATTATGTCATTCTGCAAGCTTTCCCAGCAGTAATATTTGAGATAGTAATTTGAGAAGTCTCTTAGTGAGACAGGACATTCTGTATTCTGTCTTGGACCTGACAAGAACCATTCACTACAACATCTGCCTTGCTCTAATTAAGTAAGTTAACTAGGGTATAGCAACTCTCTTAGATACAGTTAGGCGTTTAGTAAAGTTTAGTTTAGATATTTTTCTTTATTTATTTGAGACTGTCTTGTAATGTTGTTGTAAATATTTCCTGTGGTTTTAAACTCTGATGCCACTGTAAATATATACTGAGTATTTTCTTGTTCTTTTATTATTTATTATTAAATATATTTAGACATTTCACTGTGGCTCATCTGTCTAGAGATATTTAAGTTTTGGGAGTACTTGCATATTTATTTGGTGACACTGTGTGGGCCACTCCTAATAGCCTTGCTCTTGGTCAAATTACCATTTGTATTAATATTAATACTACACAGTAAGATTGGACACAC
Organism: Protopterus annectens; assembly: GCF_019279795.1. Lineage (NCBI taxonomy): Eukaryota > Metazoa > Chordata > Ceratodontiformes > Protopteridae > Protopterus > Protopterus annectens. Next base: position 727,306,249 of record NC_056751.1, read on the forward strand.
TTTGTTAAGGGCTTTAAAGTAGCTGATTAGGAGTTGACTGGTGGCAGTAATAACTACCTTATAGTCTGAGCAGAAGGGGGCATAGCTAGTAAACCTGTGCCAGCTTCTCCCAGGTGTGTGTGTGTAAATCAAACCTCAAAGAGTGTGTGTGTCATCTACTTGGGCAGGGACACAAAGCACTGGTTGGACAGAGCGAGTACTGGTAGGTCTTGGCTTGGTCACTCAGCTGAGATGTCAACTCTATAGCTGTGCCAGTGGGGAGTCTTATTGGGGATTTGGAGAAAGAGGGGGAAACCAGCACCAAACTAACTGTGGACTGTGTGTGCTCTTAAGGGAAATTGCACTTGCTGCAGAGAGCTGTATCTGGAAATACTGTGTGTGTACCTGTTATCCTCCCAGTGTATGTCCCCCACTGTTGCCTGTGGTGAGGATTGAGAATCCGTCATTACTGGTCCAGTGGTTGGGCATCACATTATTGGCTGGCAGTGGTGGGATCACCACATCACATACTGGGATTCAGTGGTGTGGATATTGAACTACTATAGCCTGTAAACAGTGGTCATTAAAGAAGGTGTTTGTTCTCTCATGCAGCCACATGGTGAACATTCAGAGTTTCATATCACAATAATTTTATTTATTTTTCTTGTTAGCTTAGTCAGGGAGGATTATGGCAAGCTGACAAGGAACTAGTTGGCAGAGATGTGCCAAGCCAAAGGGGGTCTATGTTAAATATTCAAACATCCAAAATGTCAAACATTACATGGTCGAGACCAAATGTTCGACATTTTGATGTTCGAATATCAAAAAAAAAAAAAAAAAGAAAAATACACCTTAACAGTGTGAGCAGGGGAGCAAGCCCACCCTGCACCCCCCACACTCCCCTACTTATATATACCAACTCCGAGACTGCACTTCAGTGCAGAAAAGGTAAATTCTCCCTATCTGCACCATACTGCACCATTGAAAGTCAATCTTTGAACACTTGCAATTTCGAACGTTTGGTCTCGACCATGTAAAGTTTGAAATTATGAGCATTCAAAGAATTGACATAGACCCACCAAAGGACTGGTGCATGCAAACCTGATTAAAGTGGAAATGGTTGCAGCCTTAGTCACAGTTGCATCACAGACCAGCAACCAGGAACACAGCCAGACTGGACTTGGGGATGTACACCTCTCAGAAAATGGACATTTCAACTTTGCCTCAGAGGACTTAAAAATTCATCTGGTGTTAAAGAGATTTGAACTGGAGGCCAAATGTTTGTAAATAGAATCAGCAGAGAGACTGCATGGTTTTGAGGCTGGAGAAAAGGAGAAAAAGAAACAAATGGAATTAGAATCAGCAGAGAGACTGAGACATCTGGAAGCTGAAGAAAATGAGAGGCAGAGGCAACATGAAAAGGAAATGCTGACTCATTGCCAGGGTCATGGAGGTAATGGGGAAGGGAGTAACTGAACCTCAAAAGCAATAAAGGTCAGCAAATTTCTTCCACAATTTACAGAGGGTGACCATTTGGATAGTTGTATTCATATGTTTGAAATGGTATGTAAACAGTATAATGTTGACCAAGGACTCTGGGTACAGTTCCTAACCCCCTTACTCCATGGTAAAGCTGTAACTGCTGTTTCTAAATTGTTTGATACTGACTGCGTAAACTATAATACAGTAAAGAAATGTTTATTAGAGTGTTTTAAGTTAACACCTGAAGCTTGTAGGAAAACGTTTCACGAAGATAGAAGCAAGGCAGATGAAAGTGTATGTGAACATATTGCTGAATTGAGCACTTATTTTCATAGGTGGGTGAGTGGATGTCAGGTCACCACTTTTGAAGGGCTGGCAGACCTTTTGGTGAGGGAATAAGCCCTTATCACTTTGCCTAAGGACATGAGAATCTGGTTGGCAGATAGAGAATGTAATACAGCAGATGAGTTGGGGAAAAAGGGAGTCCTATACCTAGCAAGCAGGGCATCACTGCACAGGAAAGGGATACCCACTGCTCTACATGGGGCTAAGGGAACCCATGGTGGGAAGCCTACACCTCCCCAACAGAGTCTGCCAATAACAGGGGAAGTCACTAGTTCAGGTATATGGCAAAGATCAAGGGTTGAATATTTTAAATGTGACCCGAGGGGCCATGTAGCATATAGATGTTTATGGAGGCAAAGTGGGGATCAAAAGGCGGGAGAACCAATAAGTGGGAATGACAGAATGCCAGCAGTAAGTTGTCTGGAGACAGGAAGGGTACCAAACTACCACAAGAGATTATATCCTATCTTAGTAGATGGGAAACAGGCCACTGCTAAGAGAGACACAGCCTCTGACCTAACCATTGTGAAGCCTGCAATGGTTATAGAAGAGCATTACTTGCTTGGGAAGTCTACTCCAGTCAGAGCTTTAGGAGGGACCCCATTCCAAATACCTTTGGCGAAGGTTCACCTTGACTGGGAGGGTGGAAAAGGAAGCAGGTAAGTAGGTGTGTTTGAGGATATCCCTACAGATGTCCTGATAGGGAATGAGTTTGATGATGCAGTACCTTGTGTACATGCAGTGACATTGATGATGCAGTACCTTGTGTACATGCAGTGACATTGATGATGCAGTACCTTGTGTACATGCAGTGACATTGATGATGCAGTACCTTGTGTGCATGCAGTGACATTGATGATGCAGTACCTTGTGTACATGCAGTGACATTGATGATGCAGTACCTTGTGTACATGCAGTGACATTGATGATGCAGTACCTTGTGTACATGCAGTGACATTGATGATGCAGTACCTTGTGTACATGCAGTGACATTGATGATGCAGTACCTTGTGTACATGCAGTGACATTGATGATGCAGTACCTTGTGTGCATGCAGTGACATTGATGATGCAGTACCTTGTGTACATGCAGTGACATTGATGATGCAGTACCTTGTGTACATGCAGTGACATTGATGATGCAGTACCTTGTGTACATGCAGTGACATTGATGATGCAGTACCTTGTGTACATGCAGTGACATTGATGATGCAGTACATTGTGTGCATGTAGTTACATGCAGTCAGGCTTGGAGACAAACATGTGGGTCTGGTAGCCTGGGGGGACCCAGACAAACTGCACACTTGCAGCCAGGACTAGTGAGGTGGCTACTTCAGGGAGGGATCTATCCTCTTGCAGTGAAACTGAAGGTGAGACACAGCTGATTCTAAGTACTGATGTTCCTTTGGACAGAGTGACTACAAGGGCAGAGGTGAGTAGTAGTACCCAGGCTGACAGTGAGGCATCACTGTCAGAGAATACCAGACTTCATGTGGAAGGGGAGCTGGGAAGGATTACAAAAAGAGAGTTGAGACAGGCTCAGCTCACAGACCCTACATTACAAGGATTGAGGGAGATAGCCAGTGAGGCACCTGATTCTCAAGGAAAAGGGAAATCTGTATATTAGGACAAAGGGTTACTGTATAGAGAATGGACCCTTGAGGGAGGGATATAGGATGAGAGAATACAGCAGTTGGTAGTGCCCACAGAGTACCATCTGGCACTTCTAGCCATAGCCCATGATATTCCCTTTGCAGGTCGTATGGGCATACAATGTACCAAGAGATGTATTATGCAGAACTTTTATTTGCATGGGATTTCCAGGGATGTAACAGGGTACTGCAGGACCTGTGAGCAGTGCCAAAAGGTAGGCAAGGCAGGAGACAAGGTCAAAGCTCCTTTGATGCCTTTGCTTGTGATTGAGGAGCCATTTCAGAGGGTAGCTATGGATATTGTGGGGCCTCTGATTACCCCCAAGTTCCACAAGGAAGAAGTATATCCTAGTGGTAGTAGATAATGCTACCAGATACCCTGAGGTGGTGGCTGTGTCCTCCATCAAGGTAGAAAAGGTGGCAAATGCTTTGTTAGAGATTTTCAGCAAGGTAGGTTTCCTAAAAGAAATACTGACTGACTGAGGTCCAATTTCATGTCAGACCTGCTGGCTTGTTTGTGGAAACATTGTGTGTTGAAGCACTTAAAGACCACCCCCAACCATCTCCAGACTAATGGTCTGGAGGAGAAGTTAAACTCTACACTAAAAACCATGCTACAGGCATTTGCAGACCAGTTTAAGAGGAAGTTGGACAAATATTTGCCCCATCTTTTGTTTGCTTACAGACGGGTGCCCCAGGAATCCACAGGTTTTTCACCCTTTGAGCTGCTGTATGGGCATAGGGTGAAGGGACCTCTAGATTTGATTTGTGATGAGTGGGAGGGTGAATGTGAATTCCACAAGGAGTCTGTTGTGGCATATGTCTTAAACCTCAGGACAAGGCTCAGGGAACTCATGGGCTTGACCCAGGAGAACCCGGCAGAAGCCCAACAGTAGAAACAGGTCTGGTATGAAAGGAATGCTCGAGCTAGAAGGTATGCTGTGGGACAGCAGGTTATGGTTCTCATTCCTGTCAGACACAACAAGCTGCAAGCAGTTTGGGGGACCCTTCAAAGTGGTAAGAAAGGTCAGTGATGTTAACTATGTGGTAGAATTGCTAGGCAGAAGGCAGGTGCACAAATTGTACCATGTTAACATGGTGAACTTTACCATGATAGAGAGGCCTTGGTGCTAAGTATTTGCAGTGGATGGCAGAAGAAGTCTGGAGGGGGATCTGGTGACTGATCTTCTCATTGAGGCTCAGATTGACACCTCAGTGGAAGGGGTAGCAATGTCCCAGCAGCTATCCCCTATCCAGCTTCAAGAAATCCAAGCAGTGTTACAGGAGATTGGGGGATATGTTCACTGGGAAACCAGGGTTTACCCATCTGGTGCAGCACCATGTGGATACAGGGCCCCAAAAGCATATCAAGCAGGTCCCTTATAGGGTGCCTTTGAGAGTCAAACAGACTCTGAGGGAGGAGATACATGAAATGTTGGAACTGGGGGTAATCCAGGAGTCTGGCAGTCCCTGGGCCTCTCCAGTGGTGCTGGTAACAAAAAAGGATGGCAGCACCAGGTTCTGTGTGGACTACAGGAAATTAAATAGTCACACAGAGTCAGATGCTTACCTCATGCCTAGGACAGATGAAGCCCTAGACCAGGTGGGTGGGGCTAAGTATCTTACCACTATTGATTTTACCAAGGGCTACTGGCAGATGCCCTTAACTCTTAACACTAGAGAGAGGTCAGCTTTTGTGACTCCTTTTGGCTTGTATGCATTTACAAAGATGCCCTTTGTGATGAAAAATGCACCAGTGACATTCCAGAGGCTGGTCAATCATATCTTAGCAGGAGCAGGACATTTTGTTCTTACTTACCTGGATGATATTGTCATCTACAGCCATTCCTGGTAAGAGCATCTTCAACATGTCATTGAGGTGCTGGGAGACTACAGAGAGCAGGATTGAGCAGTAAGCCCATTAAGTGTCAGGTGGGTATGGCAGAGTTTTCCTACCTGGGACATAGAGTGGGGAGTGGTAAGATCAGGCCAGAACCTGACAAAGTGGAAAACATTTGGGGACAGCCTGCCCCTGTCAGCAAAAATCAGGTGAGGGCATTCTTAGAGACAACAGGGTACTACAGAAAGTTTGTCCCCAGTTATAGTACCATAGCTACTCCCCTCACTGACTTGACAAGAAAAACAAGCCAGATAAGGTAGTGTGGACCCTAGCACGTGAGCAGGCATTCCAGAAGCTTAAAGGAGCTTTGGGAGGATCCCCTGTGTTAGCCAGTCCAGATTACAGCAAAGAATTTCTTGAGCAGGTGGATGCTACAAACCATGGGGTGGGGGCTGTACTCAGCCAGGTTTCCTCAGAGGGAAAAGAGCACCCAGTGGTATATCTCAGCCATAGGCTCCAACCCAGGGAAGAATGCTATGAACCTGTAGAAAAGAAATGTCTATCCATAGTGTGGGCACTGCAGAAACTTCAGCCTTATCTGTATGGAAGGAAATTCATTGTAGTTGCAGACCACAATCCCTTAACATGGCTACATCGAGCCAGCCAGCAAAATGCCAAGCTACTAAAGTGGAGCCTAGGGTTGCAGGCATATGATATGACAGTGCAGCACCTCAGTGGGATTAACAGTGCCAATGCAGATGGGCTCTCAAGACAGGGAGTGGGGTAATGAATTCCCAAATAGGATCATTCCTCTCAAGCAACATTTCTCAATGCTCACTTGAAAAACTAGCTTGAGTCTTCGAACAGGGGAAGAAGTGTCATGAAAGGAGGTACTGCCAGCACAGCTATCTGGAATTTTGTAAATAATTATGTCATTTGTGAATATAGACATGCCCCGGGATTCATGAAGCTTGCGCCAGGTGCAGGCGTAGCGTTGGCATTCTAACACCAAATATGACCGCTGAGTGATTCGGGTATGAGCTGTTTCCACGTGCACTACCTGCGTACGCTACGCCCACACAACTCCTGAGCCTTGTATGCTAATTACCCCATGTGCAGCAGTGTAGCATGCAAATGAAGGTATGTAGCGATTCAGGAAGTGGTGCAGGCATAGTGTAAGCATGCAGAAATGTAAACCGTAGAAAACGGTTTACAGTTTTGCAAACAAAAAATTGGAGCCATGACAGCTGACCAAACACATGTATTATAATGTTAATATATGCCAATGGCTAAATATATAGCCATTGGCATAACAAAAATGTACAAAATATAAAATTAACATTTAATATATATATAGTCGCACTAAAGTGACATGGAAGCGCAGGGCAGCGGTGCACAAAGGGGATTGTAAGTAATATATAAAAATATAGAATAAAACTGCAATGAAACACATATCACAATTTCCCCATAATAGTCAATGGCAGGCATGCTACACCATACTCATGGCGCAAGGGTTGCTAAGGGGCAGTGACAGTGTTATGCGCAGTAGCTAGGAGAATGCAAATGAGAGGAGTAATAGTGAATCACAGACTCCCCGCTGGTGTAAGGATGCACCTCACAGCGTAGCATTATAACACCGAGGTGAGCCCTTGAGATAAAGATGACATCAAGAGAGGGGTGTGTCGCCATTGCTGTAAGCACATTGGAGCATTGCTAAACCGGTCTGCCCCCAGCTAGGCATAGCTGCAGGATAGGGGTGTGTCAAATCACCCATAGATATGCTTAGCTGAGAGTACACAAGGTAACCAAGTACGCATGTGAACGGAGATGAAAACGCGCATAAACCCGCTAAATGGGTATGCGTGTTGCGCACTGCAACTGAAACAGGAAGGATATAGGAAAGAAATAAGGAAATGCTGCAGCAGTGAAATTGGAGTACAAATGACTAATTAACACCTAGGAGCCTACAGTGGGCCATTGACAATAGCTAACAAGGCTGCAAGCAGCTACCTGCAGAACAGGGAAGGGGAGGGGCTGTACTGCAAAGAAAACAGCAAAGTGTCAAAGCAGAACAAAGGCGATATAAAGTATATCAGCTACAAGGCACATTTCGCCATGACTGGGTAGGGAAAGTACAAAACAAGAAAGACGGCAGGTGGATGCATGCCTGATAACAGGAGGGGATCCAAGTCTAAAAGTGAATTAAAGGGCAACAGATTAATCAAGGCAGCAGGCAAGTAGATCTCCACAGTAAAGGCCCCACACTTGCAATACTCATTCCAAAACCCATAATTAAGGTATGCAGCACCTGGAATAGTTCATACACACCCACTTACATCAGCAGCATCCATAGCACAATACTATAAAGTGTGAAAGCACCTCACACACATTTGTGTATTCCCATACACTCTGCACCAGTGGTGTATACAGACAGGGAACTTTTAGTATGTACATGTTAGGGGCTGGCATAGCTTTGATCCACCAGCATGTGTTGGAGACTGAAGGTGGTATGGAGGATGATGCACACGACCACTGCAGGCACCAGAGGAGGAGGAGAGTGTTCAGACCCAGGGTAACCTACCAGTAGCTACATGATCTGGAGATAGTGGAGCATTACAGGGTGGACAGGGACACCCTACAGCAACTTGTGGAACTGTGCCGGCCACACCTCAGAGCCAGAACAAACAGAGGGGAACCCATCCCAGTGGATACAAAGGTATGTGTAAGCCTGAGAATACTAGCTACAGGTACCTTTCAAAGACCAACTGGGGATATCATGGGTATCTCACAGGCATTAGCATCCAGGGTATTACACCAATTCCTGGATGCCATGTTACCACATGCCAATGAGCACATATACTTCCCTCAAATGCAGGAGGAGTTGGCCAGCAATCTGCGTCTCTTCCACCGTGTGGCAGAATACCCGGAGGTACTGGGTGCAATAAACTGCATGCACATACACATCAAGTCACCACCCAGTGAGCAGGGAAGGTGCTACATAAACCACAAGGGATACCCCTCCATCAACTGCCAGGTTGTGTGCAATGCCCAGGGCATTATCATGGATGTGTGTGCTGGCAGCCCTGGAAGCTATCACAACTCCCACATCTGGCATGCCTCACAGCTGTATTGGTTATTTGCCAGGGGGGACATCCCAAATGGCCACCTGGTGGGAGATGCTGGCTATGCACTGGAACCATGGATGATGACTCCCATCATAAATGCACACACACCCATGCAGGAACACCATAATGAGGCACACGCACAAACCAGAAACATCATAGAACATGTGTTTGGGATGCTGAAATCATGGTTCCATTGCTTGGACATATCTGGTGGAGCCTTGCAGTACTCTCCAGGCATGTGTGCCACATCTTCATAGTGTGTGCCATGCTACACAATATAGTCCTGCGGAAACAGCTGCAGCAGGGACAGAATGGTGAAGGCCCTCACAGCTCACCACCATTGTCAAGGGCCCCACAGGCACAGAGGTACTCAGACCACGAACACCCTGAGCCAGCCCCAGTAGGCAGATGGAGGCATGCCCAGTATGCCCATGCCTTGGCAAAGAGGGAACGTATAGTACACACACTGACAGTGTAAGCACATAGGGACTGACACCTTTCTCCACCTGCACACACAGTAAAATGGATGGCACACACACAAGACTACCTGTAAATTGTCATGTATAGGCAGTCTACTGTGTGCATCCAACAGAGGCAGCCCTCAACTAATGCACACACAACAGCCATTGGCACAAGGTAAGTCAAAACCTGAACAGTAAATTAAGCTATCTACACCTGAACAGTAAATTAAGCTATCAGCGTATGCAGATACTGTTTGTATAGATTCATAGGTAGGTACTTGGCCAACTGCCAGAGGCCATTCATAAGGCCAGCCAAAATGTGTCAGTTTTTGCCACCACATTGATTCATTAACCATCCCTCTATGGAGCAGAGCCGATGGCGGGATCACTGGGGTACATCTACTGTTCCCTATCCACCCATCAAGGTTTCCCTTGCAGAGTGTTAGTGAGGGGCTCTGTATAATTTAGTTAGGGATGTTGTTCCAAAGTATGGGGAGTATCTGTGACAGGAAGCTGTCCCTCCAACATCTTCCGGTTATTATTGTGGCAAGGACAGCTCACTACAGAGTGCGGCTCACTGTGACATGGATTCCCATAAGTGGAGCATATCCTCCAAGCCTGAGTTCAACATGGCTGTGTTGGTCAGTAGAGATCATCTCTGGGTAAACAAGATGCCACTGAGTAAAGCAGGGGTTTATTCAGTCCGGCTGCATAGGCCATATGTTGGAGGCCAGTATTCCCCTTGGAGAGGTACATTCGTGGACCCCCCCCCAGCTGTTGGACGTGTCCTCTGAGGTACATCCCACATGGGTTATTATACCCTATGATGGGCCTGATGAGTGATGAGTAAAGGGGCACTGTAACCCCAGTATGTCTAGATGGGAATCCTTTAGTAGTCAGATGGCCTACATAGAATGATGTCCCAACTACTGTGGAGATATGATTGTCACAGGGGAGATCACTATCTACATTAATCCCCAGATACCCCATTACCTCGTCTGTATTATAGTGGCTGCCACTCATGTGTTAATATGTGGGTGCCAATGCCACAATGGAATGACCATGCAGTTAGTGGCACTTGGCTAGAGGCTGTGTCATTGGCACCCTGTGATGTTCTCTGTGAGGCCCCCTGAGGGATGTCCGTGTCAGCTGGACTATCAACCATGGTTCCCAGTTTGCAGTCATTGCCAAACATGGTCTGTCGTAATCCACCTGTTTTTTCCTGTACATCTGAGATGTATATGCCAAACAATAGGGCTCCCAGGACTGAGTCCTGTAGGACACCAGTCGTGACTGTTCAAGAGTTGGACCTGGAGACCACTAGTCATACCATGTGGGTTCTGTGTGTAAGCCCGTTGGCAACCCAACCTGTGATGCATGGGTGAATGTACAGGCTGGTGTGTTTATCAATAACACCTGAATGGGGCATGGTGTCAAAAGCCTTGGTGAGGTCCAGGTAGTATGTGTGACCCACCTCCCCTGTCATCTAACGTCTTCGTGAGTGTATGTAAGACATCAAACAGGTTCAGTAGGCATGAACTGCACTCATCCAAGCTGACCTGGGTTGGGTCATGTGTTCGAAGGTTACCAATGTCATTGTTAATGAGTGCCGTGAGGATGTGAACCATACCATTGCAGACCAGGCTAGTCAGGCTTATGGGGTGGTAGCTACCATGGGAAGTTGTGATTTCTCTGTGATGGAGTGGAATAACCGTTGCCATGCACCATTATATGGGAATGTAGCCTGTGGAGAGGCTGCGGTAGGAATGCTTAATTAGGTGGGGGGCAGGTTGTCTTGTACAGTTTGCAAGATGCAGTCTGGGTCAACATCTGCCTCCATTGATGCTGTGTTCTGCTGTTAGAGAGGGTTATTTCCACCTGTGTGTCTCTGATGGTTGGGATACTGTACCTTTCGTGTAGTGCTGTGGGCTCTTTATTGAGTGAAGTATGCACCGAATGTATCTGCAAGGATGTTGGCTATATCAGTAGGGTCAGCATATTTTGTGCTATAGTTCACTGGCACAGTGCAAATCTGTGTGTTACCACATAGATCCCTGACATAGCCAAAGAAGGCTTTGTGGTTATCTTTCGGATCCTTGAGTATTCTCCTGCTGATGTTAGCCTTGGATGATGTCATGCAGGACCTACGTATCATACTAATAGTGGTCATGGATGTCTGCCCTTCGTGGGATTTGCTTTGTGTCTGGAACACTGTCCTACGTCTGTAGTATAGCCTGTTTATTGCAGAGGTCCACCAGACCGGTGTCCTTGTCTAGGAGGAATGAATCTTGGTTTACCAGCGATGGCACGATCCATACATCCATGTAGGTGCTTATAGACTGCATTTGTAAATCTGTCTGTATCTTGAGCAGTGTTTCCCCTTAGCATGGGGGCTGTGAAACCCCCCACCCCTGTCACTAGTAGTGTAAATTTAGCTGTAGGAAAGGTATACACTGTGGTATCTGTGGGTGGGGGAGATGCTAGGATGTGGAAACAATGAATAGTTCATGGTCAGATCTAACCAGTGACTGGTTAACCTCCACTGTGGTGCACCTGTTGCCAATGTTGGTGATGACCACATCTAGTAGTTTCCACCCCATGTTAGGGAGGTTACCACCTGATACAGGGCATATGAGGTGATACATTCCAGGAAGCGCTGCTCCTGAAAGTGAGTGCCGGAGTACGTTTCCCAGTTAATGGTATGGTAGTTGACATCAGCCAATGCCAGGGTGTGCGTTAGGACTGTCATGTTCTCCACTGCCACCAGGTAGGTGGAGTGGAGGTCCTGGGTCATGGAGGGTGATCTGTAGCAGGCCACATTCCACATTGCAGTTGTGGCTGATGTTAGCTGCACATGGATGATCACAGAGGTATCATGCTGCCCCACTAACCTGGAGGTGTAGGTATCCCTGATGAATATGAATACAACCTCTCCATGTCTGTCAGTCCATGTTCTGTGGCTGAAATGTGTGATATGGGTTGTAGTCTGATAGTGCTGGTGTGCTCTCAGGAGCCTTAAGACAGATTTCAGTTAATGCACAGATGTTGATGTTGTCCATCCTGAGGCATGTTGTGAGTGCATGCATGTTGTGATCACAACCCCTGGTGTTGAGTAGCATAAACCTCATTGAATCTGCTATTGTGCTGTTTATGGAGCTGGTATTCACCTTCAAGACTCTCCTAATTAAGGCACCATGGGGGCACCAATAGTCTTGGCCAGTATTCCAAAGCATAAGGCTGACACATAGGCCGGTATGGGTATCATTGCATGCATGTTCCCCATCTGTGCTTGTTTTTCATCTCCCCTGTAGGTAACCTACTGGTAAGCAATAGAAATCCTTAACTTATACAAGTCTTCTAGCTTCCAAGATAGGCTTTTGGAGTGACTAAATATCAGTGTTCTGTATGTTCTTGCTGTACTCAACTGTTTCCTGACTATATGGTGAGTTCACACTGTATATTGTGATCTGAAAGTCTGTTTATTCACATATTATGGCTGTGATGGCCTGCACGTTAGAGGTTCACAGATAGCCTACTGTCTATCTGCCCAAGGGCAATTAGAAGTATAGCAAAAGTATGTTGGCCTTCCCCGCACCATCGATGAAGTAACTGAGCCTCTGTCAAGCATAGCCAATGAAGCAATTCCAGGCAGAGTTGCTGGAAGCTGTTGAAGACTGGGGTTTTGGAGGGTGATAGGGGCACTTGGTAATCTAAAGAGGGCATGTTAATGTGGCAATTCCACCCCAGTCAATTCCCCATACAGGTCTTGCAGCTATCAAACTGGACAGGCTCCCCCACCCCCAGGCTGTATGGTTCTGGGACACATAATCCCAGGAGTGTATAGTCTGTTACCCATTTACACAACAAGGTTTCCCTTGAAGTGTGTCAGTGAGGGGCTATGCCTGATGTAGTTAGGAATGTAATGTACTGCCTCACAGTACATTTGTTATATGTTTTTATGTCAAGAGTACGTGAAGCTCAGTGAGTTTGGGGGCCTCCACCCTTTGCTTAGCCTAGCTTACACACAGAAATCATCTAAATAGGAAATAGACGGAAGCAACAGTAATGTCAACAGTGTAATGGTTACAGCATCCGCATAGTATCTGTGCATTCGAGGTTACAATCCCGATAAAGGCAGGGATGTTTATTGTGCAAAAGTATACCTTAACCACAGCTTGCATATATAGGTAGTAATCGTCTGTATAAGAAACATTCAAATCACCCATATAAACCCATGTGTGCAGGAGAGTACAGTCAACAGAGAATGTAATGTCATGTCAGCACATATTGAGATGTTACGTCACTGACAGGTATATATCCGGAGTAGTTAGCGGATGTGGCCATGTTTACGTGCACAGGTTATACCTTACAACGTTTGTTTAATGTGTTTAACCACTGCTATAATGTCACACAAACACTTTTAAACATGCTTACAACTGCTTAAATGAGCCTTATTCTGCAGTAAATAACATTTGCAAAGCATCACAGGTGTCAAACCCTGGACCATGCACACTATAGTCATGGGACATACCACTAAGCCATCCAAGGTGTACATGTTTCATGGTCCTGAGACTACACCTTATACCATATTCATTTCACTGTAATGATCACAAATTGGACAGTGGCTTTGTGTATATATGTACAGTACATTGTAATGTACTGTAGTTTGTGAACCAACGCATTCCAGTCTACAGATGTATTACTGTTACAAACTAATACGAAATATATATATATATATATATATATATATATATATATATATGTATATATTATACAGTTACATCAATAGCCATATATATAAGCATCTATGAACACACTTCGTAACACAGAAGCACTCCAAAGGAATTGGAGTGTACACAAAACACATGCAGCTCTGGTATTATAACAATTAATATTAACCTAATTCACCATAGAAGGGGTGGTTGTTGTGTATGTGAAGATTGGGGTGGGGAGGAATGATGGGTAATGCAATCATGCATCAAGGAGGGCCTGGGTCGGATGTCCAATGAGTAAACTGGAGGGGCATACATGGCGTATGGTGACAATATAAAAAGGACACAAAACAAGAACCTTACTAATTCATCATACACCCTGTCATGTCACATTGCAACACCTACTTTCACAGACATATGAACATTAACATGTATCAGACATATGTACACCAACTGACTGTCACATTTGTTTTCAGTAGTGAGGAATGTCTGTAGTACAATGTATATTCTAAACACCATAACATTCATGCATATCTCAGATGCCTTAGTGGTAAGGTCAGTGACTGTGGTGTTCATGGTTCCGGGTTCATGGGCTGTTAGGTTATTTTGAGGGCCAGAATAAGGGCTTTTGGATGCAGGTGGATTAAAGCACACTTAAGCAGTTGTAAGTAGGTTTCCATGTGTTTGAGTGATGGTAAGCGGCGCTGCAACATGGTAAACAGAGAAGCTCTTCACACGTTTGACCTTTGCTTAATGTCGCACAAACCACGGGCAAACCTGCTCACAAGCACGTAAATGTGCATTATTCACACTTTCCTTACCAGTGCCTACTCTGAGAGGTAAAATAATAACACCTTCCAGGAGCAGAACCCGCAACCATGTACTCCATCCTCAGAGTAATCTAACACTAAGCTACCTGGGATGTACCTATCCCAGTTGTGTATGCAGACAGGTTAAAACACAAAAGGGAGGAATGTGCTGAAATAGGACAACCCGCCATGTACCCAATTAAAGGTGTATGCTCATATATATATATATATATATATATATATATATATATATATATATATATATATATATATATATATATATATATACAGAGAGAGAGAGAGAGAAAGATACATAGAGACATGTCAATATATACAGGTCTACATATATATGTAGATATATATGTAGATATATAGATAGGTTAAAAACATCTACACATCTATGGAGGTAGAGATAAACGTATGCAATAATGTATATATCTATATACATACACACACACACACACACACACACACACACATATATATATATATATATATATATATATATACACATACATACATGTTTGTAGAGACCATCCAAAGTGGTTATATCTGAGTATAACATGGACCATAGCAATCACACATTCCACCCCCCCCAAAAAATATGAACATAACAGATGAAGAGTATATGCCAATACACTATTACAAATATGTTCTATGGACACAGTCACCAACACAACTGCATTGACTGCAAATATCCATGACAGAATTACACAGACAGCTTTCATTTTGCAAGTCTTTATTACATTCCGATGTATTGCCAAAAGGATTCAAGGACTAACAGTACCTGCATGCAATACAGGAAGCATTCAATAGTGCCTTAATGAATCAGCCTGCAATTACCATAGTATTAGTCCACTAAGGGATAGGTGTTCACATAAGGAAAGAACACCCACACACATATAGACATTGTATAAATGGGGTTCCTACACACCTGCATGTGCTATGTACACCCACCAACATCTACTCCACAACCAAAATAATTACATCAATACATACTGTCATACCATAACCAATTATGTAACTACTGTACAACATCTGCTGAAACCTTAACTTACCTGGACACAGACACACTACCATGACCCTATGTGAAATAGTTGCCGTTATACAATTGAACAGCTGCTGATGTAACAAGGTTTGTATGAACTAATCCCGTTTCAGAGGGTTGAAAGGTTCGTACACCAGGAAGTTTTTCCGAGTACTGATTATTAGCACAGTATGATACACAGTAACACCAAACTAAATATGTTTGGTAAGCACACTGTAAACCCCCTAACATTGTATGCATACCTATGCAGCCTTGAGCTGGTCAAACAACCTGGCCAGACTGACACATATGCAGAAGTATTGGGTACAGACAAACCCTGCACAAGTAGCAATGCTCAGAAATATAACAGCAGTACTCACATTTAGACCAACTCCTCTAGGCATTACACACAATATATTACTGTTCGTCTCCATACAGCTGTTGCAATAGATTCCAAACAAAACTTCCACGCTGTCTTCCTCACAAGTAAGGCAAAGGGACAATGCCCAAGCTGAGTACTCAGTTATACTCCACTGTAGCCATGGTATTGGCTAAGGCAGTAGCAGCGCAGCTGATGTGCATGTAATTAGCTACTTAGGAACACCAATCGGTCCTCGGGATAGCACATGTTACTGATCTGTAACTATAAAAGGTTGCCTTGTCACACATTCAAACCATCTGTATCTACCTGTAGGGCAGTACAAAACACTGAAAGACGAACTGAAAATGAGTATTACACCAGTTAATAACACCTCCGATTACTAAGATGGCATGTATAACATGTGGTATGTCTGTGTATGTAGTATCTTTACTGTAAGAATTACAGTGTAATCAATGCATATAGTGGAAATAGCTATCTTGTAGTGATGTATTGTTGAGCAGTAGTAATGGTTGTAGTATTATATGTGTGTACTGCTGTAGGCCACACAGCACACTCCACATACACCACAAGGGATGATACGGGCTTGGAACCCACCAATTTGCTTCCAGACACTGTCAGTGTCAGGATTGGTCCAATAAGTATGTGCTATAACAGGGGATAGTATATGTCGATATATTGTAACAGTCGACATATGTATGGGTGTATAAGTAAGATGAACATGATAAAGGTGGGCTTACCGTGCAAATATGGTGTGCATTGTGGGATATTGCGCCAATAACTGTGTAATGTACAGTATTCTAGGCAGATCTGTATTCTGTTCTACATAGCGGTTCTGTTATATTATGCAAATAGTAGTTATATCCATTGGCAATTACAATACTCAATGACAGGATGCATAGCATTAGTATTCATCTGACAGGTTAGCAGCATGATAGCAAAGATAATTGGAAGAGCCAGGTAACTATCCATGCACATAACACATGTAATATCCACCTCGTTTGCAAGCAGTAACAGCTGTGCATGTGTACATGTTATGTAAATGTGCAGTGACCCTTGTTACAGGGCTGGGCCAAATGGCTATGTGCACACCTACATAGAGTGGAAATTGAGAGTACAGACACACTGGTTGAACTACCAGGTTTGTATAGCCCAACCTCACATTGCCAACCTAACAGCCACCTGCACATACTGCATGTAAGGTAGTGCACAGCACTGGTAATGAAACAGGTTGCATATCCTCTTTAACTCCAGTGTAACATCTGCAGTAGGAGTGTAAGATGTAGGAGACAGCTGCCCATGTGTAATAGCCACATCATAGGTGATGGCTCACACTATCTGATTATATCCTGATCATGTTGATAGTGGCATCAGAGCCTATTGATGCATGACTCTGTTTGGGGAGTGGGTGTCTGTGCCCAACAGAGCTCATGGTCCTGGTGGATATGAGAGTATATACCCAGAAAAGGAAACAGACCTGTAGACACTTGCATCATCTGTAATCAACTAACAAGATGTGATGTACTCCTCAGAGGAGGATTGTTTCTAAAGGTAGCTACAATGTTTCCATAATAGCAAGTGTTGTCACGTCCATAACATAAATATTTACATGTGAGCATCACTGTCTAAAATATCTTCATAGGCAATACATAAATTAAATACAATACGTGGTACTGGTAGTACTGACTGCTCATACAGGCATGTCCACTAGTCAGCTACTGGTGTTTCCTAATGTCAGCTTTGTGTATGTGGTCATCCTGGGGGAATGTAATCTATATGTCATGTCCATTGTCAGACCCACCTAACACCATGCCCCATACATTGTCTGGGATGCAGCTACAAGGGTAAGCTGAAAGGCAGCCCAGTCTACATCCATAACTGGACTGGACAGTCATGAGGTGCAGGTTAACACATGCAGCTCATCAACACAACCAACACATACCCTTACCAGAACACAGTAAGGACACCCACACACACTACTGGAAATCACACACATTCACAGATGCATCTAAGTATCTGGCCAAACAACTGACTCCCCAAGCAGGAAGAGACAGACACCGAAATACACAAACTGTATGACATAGTTTGCATAATTGTGCCACACCTCTGAACACATGACTGGAAACATGCCCAGCAGTACTCATTTGTGAATGCAAACTCTAGCACTATGTTACACACCGACCTATACAAGGGCATACATACTGTCAGCTGCCTGTCTGCCATGATTAGCTATATACTCATACACTCAGACCACCTTTTGAACTATACACATGGCTCTGGCATATTCCATGTTGTTGTGCAGGACCTGTGATGCAGTAGCCTGGACTGCATGGAAACACATGTAGGAACTGTCAGGTCTTGTAGCCCATGCAGGTATGTCCCAAGACCTGGGTAGCATTCTGCCATTGGCCAGAATGATACTGCAGTACAGGGGCAAAAGGATTGTATTCCAAAATTGTCTAGTGTAGTGGTGCATGTCGCAGGGTATCTAGTATCTGTCATCCTGGGATAACATGGTTGACAGACCATGATGCTTTGCCAGACAGGGCCTGCACCTGTCACCCTTGGGAATCTGGATACAGCCTAGGGCTCTTGCTTCCCCTATTGTGCCTTCATCATGCATGGTTCAGGTGAGGGTCCACTGCTGTTACAGGGACAGCCAAGCAATAAACTGCAGGTCTCACTACACAATGATACATGTCAGAAACACTATATGAACACACATATGTCAATCCCTAACATGGAGAACATATCTGTGCAGTGGCTGAGACATGTTTCAATGCTTCGGAGAGCACACCTGCATGACCATGTTATAACACATACCTCACCTTTTGTCCATTATCCTTTATTGGAACACATGGGCCACAGGTGTGTCCATATGCCTGAAGGATATTGTACACCCCCATGCTAACTGCACTTGCATAACATCAGATGCATTATGCTGAGCAACTACCTTTGTGCCACAGTGGAATTCAAAATGCACCTTGAGACAGATCACCCACCAGGCCATGGACTTCCCAACTGTCATAATGTGCTTTAATGGGGAAGATTAGGTCTGAGACAGAACCATAATATTGGCTACTCTCAACTATTCCATTATGAACTGGGAAGACTCCTCATGTACCAACACGTGCGCTCAATGCATATTGGATTCCATCGACCCCACTGACCTGGATCACAGTAGTCACACAAACAGGGCTAACATTATGCTACACATAGTTAGTCTCCAATGCCAATGTTATGGTTCCTAAGAGCAGAGTGGTGAGTGCCATGGCACCCATGCAGATGGACAATGCATGTGCAAATGCTGAATCCTACACAAATGAACCTTAAGCATTCACATATGTGCAGTGATTGTGCCATTGAAATAGAACCAGGAGTCAACCCAACACAAACAAGTAGGCAAACTGGTGGTACCATGCTTTAAACTGTACCACAGAAGGTAGTAACTGTTGCAAGAGTGAACACACATGAGTGTAGGTGATCCCTGGTCAGCCTCAGTAAGATGCAGATACACCATATAAAACCATGCAAAGCTACTGTGAAACCAATCAGCCACATATTATGAGGCCATGCACAGAGCATTCTATAGCTGTCATTAATCGTAATGGCAACAACAAGACCTGCCGTGCTGCACAGCACTATGGCATGGGAAGTACTGCACCTACAGAAATAGCACCTGTTCATCCAGATAGGGTCTCAGAGAACCTAAACCCACTCCCACCTCCCCCCACCCCCAACAGGTACACTTAGTAATATATCTATGTACACTACAGGGCCCATGTACTAACGAATATGCAGGTACAAGCCGCACTCTCTAATGCCATACATACAGCTTTTATGGGACCTGTCAACATCCCAGGGTGTATCCTACACAAATGTAAGAACATTCAGCTATCCACATGCACATCATGTTCAATCATAGCTCCATATCAGGCTGTGTACACACCGAATGGTGCACAGCAACAGTTATCACACCCCACAAAGGGAGAGACACCATTGATAATGGGACATAGTGCACAACTACCCTGCTGAGTCTGGTCTGTATGGCCATGAACCGTGGTCAGTGTAATTGATGTACTCGGTACAGATGTAGATGACAGTAGGGTTGATTCACACTGCATATCATGACCTTGCCAGGTCGTAGGACACCATCACCCATACTGTGTTCCAGCTACACTCAGTAAACTAGTTGTATATTCCTATGTCACAGGAGTGGTTGGCAACTGGACTGTTGGCGGAACCCACACTACAGAAGGTGTCTGACGAATATACACACATCAAACCAGTGCCAACCACAGTAATACAGGGGTCATTCCTGGTACTCCCCCTCTTTGTTATCTATACCACATAGACTAACACAGAAGGCATCAGCCTATTGATGTCTGCAAATGACTATGAACTATGAGCAATAGTTGACTCATTGTGTGCTGCGTTCAACATACAGAAGAGCCTTAGTGTGTCAGGTGTGTGGTGTGTGATGTATGGCCACAATCTGACAGCTATGTATTGCATTGTCATCCCCTATGTTACAAACCCTGTACCCATTAACTACCACCTAGGCAGCGGTCAACATAATGGCAACTGTGTGTATGGGATGCAGCTGGACAGTGCTTTCCTTTGATAGTTACGTCACCACAAAAGACAGGTAGTCGCATGTGGCACCCCTAATCATGGCAGGGTGCCATCCAGGAATATAGAGATAACTGCTCAGCAATACTCAACACCCATGTGACCCATAATAGATCACATATTTCCTTTTAGGGTTATTGCCCATGTGTAGATGGCCTACACTGCCCTTCACAATCCCTAGCTGCACTATGTAGCATGCAGCCTACCCTGAATAAAGCCATGTCCAACCCAGAGGTGTTGGACATGCTACACTTAACACATCCTGATCCCAAATAAACACATATGTCATGGACATCCACCTTTCTAGTACAAGGATCACAACATGCCTGACAGATCCCTGTCCCATACACTTAACATACTCTTGCCATACTATGCATCCCTGTCCAGCAAAGCTGCATATCACCCCTCTCTGTGACATGGTGTGATGACCGCATGCCAAATATATCAGTAACCATGTGTATCGTTTCCATGGCATTTCTTGAACTGGCCACTGAAACCTACCTGTCTGTTGTCTACAGCTAGGTAACTTCTCTGCCTAAGCTCGTAAATGGCCCAGGGCATATAGCCTATTAGATCACTATGACCATACATGCCATAGTTGATATCCAACCCTGCAAATACCATCAGGCTAGCTATTGTCCCATGTGTTACACATGTGCAATACAGGAAATATATGGCAGAATGCTACACAGCTGTACAGTGCCATGTAGATGTATATGGCAAAACACATACATGCTTGCGAGTCTGCAGGGTCACAGGTCATGTCCCTAATGGCTATGTATGACTATATATGTGGCATATACACAGCATTAATGTCAATTGCATTAATGTGAACACATCCAGGCATGTGCTGATAGGTAAAGACGCCACTACAGACAAACAGACATGCCCACGTCATGACAACATTACATGGTGTATGAGCAATGTCATCACATGACACACACATATATGGCAGTAACATCACATCACCAGTAGGTGTCAAATGTGTGTGACTTGTACATGTCAGTGGTGTTAGTGTCATGTAGATCTACAAAGATGTATTTGTAATCTTAATAAATGTGATACACATGTATGTTCAGCTGTACTGCTGTACTTCTCTGTGAGTTACTGTAACCTGTCTCCATCGTTATGTCTTCCAGGTATGCCACGTAGCAGACTGCCGCCATACAGCCGCTTGAAGGATGAGGTCCTCATTCCATACCTCCTCGACAACTACACGATGCTCTTTAGCCATGTGCCACAGGATGCACAGCAGCGGGATGCCCTGTGGGAGGAACTCTGCAGGAGGGTAAATGATGTTGGCGGTCACAATCACACCTATCAGCAGGTGCGCCGACACTGCACTGACCTGATAAGATGGGCGAAACAGCATGCTAATGCAATTGCCAGGGAACAAGGTGCAACAGGTGGGGGGCCACTCACCCAGCCCCCACTCACACATACCGAGGAGCTACTGGCCAACCTGGGGACACCTGCATACCTCCATCCACAAGCTTTAGCTGGTATTGTGAAGGAGGGTGTCTCTCAACCACCAAGCCTGGAGTTGCCTGATAAGTCACTACTGCACATAAAATACAACCATATATCACATAGTTACATATGTTACTGTACAATATGTAATGTAACATCATATGCAAAGCATGTATGCACACATGCCACATACTATGGTCTGCTACTCTATGTATGCATAGATGAGCATACTCCATAGTATAGTGTATTGTACTGGCTTATGTGCTAACATAGACATTGCACCCTGTAGCTACCACACAGGTGTGGATAATGATCTTACTGCTGTGTCACTCCTGTTTAGGTACATCTGGCATTTTGCAGTCACAGCAGCCTGTGTCAGGTGAGATTGTTATTATTTACCAGGCTTGATAATTCACGGAACATATTAATTGCATGCTATCTGCCATAACACACGTACACATAATGTATGGTGGTATTGGTAATGGACACTGGTCAGACCTGCAATGCATCACACTGTTTACCTATGTGAAACAATTGAAGACTATATGAAACACCTACACTAAACCTTCCAAACTGCCATTGCCAGATGTGTGGACAACAGTGAATACAATGGTGGAGGTGTGTTCCACTGTAGGGGCAGGTGCTACATATCAGCATTACACATGTTGGGAATATGAACAGTACTGTACAGAGAGCATATGTGTGCACATACACTAAATGTGTTGGAGCTGGAGTATGCCCGGCCCACAGGATACACCCTTGTGGAGTATACCCTTGCTATGAATGTCACACAATGTCATGTGCTATCAGACATGTCCATGACATGTAGTGGGCTTACTGCAACACTGCTCAAATATCCTGCAAAACATGTCTTACGTCCCATACATACCACCCTTTGTCTGCATAACCCTGTCCTCAGTGGAGCATATAACATCTATGGGTGTATGTCATATGGGATAATACTGACATGTGAAATAAGATGGCCATCACAACCATTGGACTGAACATGTGTACACATGGCCATGGAGGATGGCCAGAGACATGAAGCAAAACACACAGTAGAAGTAATGTACATGTGTGTACACCCTGTTGTACATTGGCTCGACACAATACAACTATGGCCTTTGTGTAATGGTGATATTGCAGATTTGAAACACTAAACTTCATACAGGCCTGTGCACAGCTTGTGTAGACATAACATGAAAATGCCACATAACATTTCTTGAACATCTGGAGTGTGTCACGACATGGAAGCATTCACCTATACAGTATCCAAATACATACATGTGTTGCACAAGATACACATACATCCACATCAAGCCACAGATACAGTACATTCACCTTGCTGGTGTCAGACATCACTGTCATGCCTGCTCCTCATGTGTGTGAGGTACACAGATGGCATGTGGGACATAGAGAACTTATACGTTAGCCATGTGTGGGCATAGTTGCCAGGTATCAGTAATATGGTTGCAGATGTGCAGGGGTGTCATCTGTTTACCCTTCTGTGACCTGTGTCACACATTCCACATTAGGGTTTATTGTGTAGACACCTCGGTGATGTGGGTCACCTTCCACATTAGATATATATTGTATGTGAAGATAGTCATGGCTATGAACTGTGTCAGTAGCTCACACTGTATAGCAATTGTGAAGCCACATGATGCCCTGCAATGGTTATGCATATCAGCTCAATGTGCAGTATGTCCCTGCATATTTGTAGGGTGGACAGACAACATTGCATCAGCTGAAGGCCCATTTTAGTATAACACCTCCCTGCATTGGGACACCATTACCTTACTGTAGATTGGAAAGGACACCATTGTGTTACACATGTATGCATGTCATACAACACGTCAGCAGAAGACATGTCATACTACATGTGATTGGCAAGGTCATACGCCACACAGCAGGCCGGTGTACTGTAAACCTGTGCTGGTCTGTGGCACCATTGCAAAGTACGGACAGCCATGTCAAACATGTGTGTACAGCCACATGCACAATGTCTACACTCAGCTCAGGGGTAGGCGGAATAATGTTGAACAGACATGCATTGCTTTGGAGGAAATATGCAAGCTAGGGCTCAGGCAAACATAGTATGCAGGCGACATACCCTACTGCTCATGTCCTCGCACATAGGGGCAGTGGCCTAACACAAAGCATCAGTGGCAGATGTACAAAGGTCAGTGATGGTCTGTTAACATGTGGTGTATGTTCCACATACCATGGCAGTGCAGTGCAATGGTGCAAAGTGCATGCATTGTGTTGCAGGTATGGGGCATAGGCTACTAACACAAATGGTGCAATACAGATGCTAACCACCACTATAATTATGTAAGTTGGATGCCATCTGCTATACCACATGCATGCTGTTGTGTGCAACTCAGGGATGTATGATAACTACCTCTATAATTGCCTAAGCTGAAACTATAATTGTCTAAGCTGAATGTCATCCTCCATATCACCTGCATGTAGCGTGTGTGTCTGTGTGTGTGTCTGTGTGTGTCTGTGTGTCTCTGTCTGTGTGTCTCTGTCTCTGTGTGTCTGTGTGTGTCTCTGTCTGTTTGTGTGTCTCTCTGTCTGTGTGTCTGTGTGTGTCCCTGTCTGTGTGTCTGTGTGTGTCTGGTATAACTTGTAATGTACAGTTCTTGTCTTCCCCTCACAGGTGTTGATGTAGGTGCGTTGCCCTCCTGCAGTCCACCTGATGTTAGTGTCCCCACAGACTCTAGCAGTGATGAAGATATTATGATTGAGGCATGGCAGGGTTGTCAGGGGCTGAATCTGTGCCATTGGTTGCCATTCCACCTGTCTCCCCCTCATCCTCGCACACAGTTCCCCTGCTTGCACATACCCCATCACCACTGTCCATAGAAGAAGGACAGTTGGTGGGTAGTAGCATGGAACAGGGAAGTGTGGAGACTATGGAAGGTGTGCCTGCACACCATGATCCCAGTCAACAGACTGGTGATGTCCCACACAGGCATGTGCCCAGCACTGCTCATAGGAGGACCACTGGCCAGCATGCCCCTGCGGGACCAAGCACATCAACTGGAGTCACCAGATGCATGTTTTGGGATGTAATGGAGGCACAGGTACGTGCTGAATGGCACAATAGAGATGGTCTGAGGCTTCAGAGGGCTGCTTATTAACTGGCAGCATCCAGGCACTTGCAAATGCTCACCATCATCTTGAAGATGTTTTGGATAGACGATTGGGTGACATGGTGGGAGGCCTTGACCATGGCATGTCAATCCTCGAGCGTGGAATGTGTGTGCTGGAACATCTGATGAGAGTGAGGCATCGGACACATGGACATAGGCCAGCTACATCACCTGTTGAAGGTCTACGTGAACATGCTACTGCACATGCCCGCTCCTAGCAGTTCTGCTGGTGCTGTGCAGTCCACACCAGGACACAGCAGGCCACGTGCACATGGTCCTGGATGGTCCCAACAGGGACACGATTCCAGTGGACATGTGTTATCAGACAGTACCAAATCTGGACCTCTGCCTGGTAGTGCCCGTACAACCCCTGGCACAGGTCACATGGCCATGGCCGGACACCGTGAACTGTGACACCTGCCTTGTACAGTCTGCAGCTGTCACTATCACTGTGTAGGCCAGCCACATGCCAGACCTGTGTGCATGCATACACACACACTGGAAACAAATGTAGAGCACCTCAACACACACACGCATAACATTCACACACGCCCAATGATATTACAGGCCCTAACATACACGCATGATGTCATCCAATGGCACAGCCTAGGCCTCTGGCAAACATTATCACCCTGTGCATATGATAATGCCTGTGCCGCATCCCTGAAATCCACACCATTGGTGCAGGGACATGTTCATATGGTCTGATGCACAGGGTGGACATACTAGGTAGACAATTGTAGATTAATATTGTTGAGTAGTGTTGACAGGCAGCAGACATGCCATGTATTGCAGTTTTAGAATGCATTTTGTATGTTTGACAGCATGTATCATGTGTAACAACACTAACAGCATGTTGATCTTGCCGTTTTGCCTTCCTCTTTGAGGTGTAGCTGCATGTGCCGGGGGATGTTGGTGTTTGCGGGAGCCTCATATGTACATGTTGACTACCCACAGGTCAGTATGACAATATCTGCATGCACTTTGTAGCTTCCACATCACAGTTATATTCTCCCATGTTTCAATTATGTTTACTGTTCTAATGATCCAAGAGCATGATAGCTGTGTAGTAAGCTACTGTGTTCAGAGCCATCACATCCATAGTGGGTGACATCACAGGTATGGTTACCTGGAGCACGGAGTGGGTAAAAGAGTGGTATGTTGGATGACAAGGGTAAAGGCCAGTGGAAATAGTGGCTTCTCCTTGGGAAGCAGTAATACCCACTGCCATGGCAGCATGCAAACACAGACACACCCACACACTCATTGATTCCAGACACAGTAGCACACACTCTGACACACACACACAGTTGCCAGTGTTCGGATGAGAACCCCTGCCTATGTGCATATCATCATTATAGTACTACGCAATTAGAAGATGCACCGCAGAGATTACACATGTACAGGTAGTTGGAATAGCCTAAGATTGAGGACATCGACAGGGATACTACAGTGCAGTGAGTGTATGTGGGGAGGAGGGTCCATCAGTAGGCTATGTAACAATAGGTCACAACCCAGGGCATACATGTTAACAGGCGGTTAGTATGCCCATCTACGATTGATGATATCATCAGGGATGCTAGACTGCTTTTAGTGGATGTGGGGGGGCATTAACATTTCACTATGGTAAAATACAGCCTCACTCCAGGAACCAGACAGCCATACACACACACACACACACACACACACACACACACACACACACACACACACACACACACACACACACACACACACATAAACTGGCATTCACAAAGATATGCACCTATGTCACACACATACAGACACTTTACATGTGTGAGGTTTAACCACCTGCCTATGCCTTTCTTTCTACACTTCACTCTGTACTGGTGTCAACAACAGTGTTCAGGAGAGTGATAACATGTGGGATGTATTCCCAACCATACGTGAAATATATGGACAAACGCCCACACATGCCAGCACTGTGAATCAAACACCTGCCTATCTCATGATAGGTACTACAGCAGTTCACCGCTGTCACATCTGGTGCAATGTTTACTGACTCTTTCCTTTGACAACTGTGCTGATATATGCACAATATATGCACAGGGGAGGTATTACTGTTACAGGTGTCATGGGGTTTGCCTTTGGTGTCACCCTTGCAGCATGCTACATTGTCTGTCTTCCACTTCAATTAGCAAAACCTGACCTTAGCAGATACACAGATTATTGTAGGACTGGTTGTAGCACACCAGTGAGCTGTCCTCGGTAATCATTCATCTGCAAAGAAGCCCCACCACTTAGTAGTCATGTCCAAACATCTGTCCATACCTCATGTACAGCTTACTGTACTTAGAGCATATCACCATATACAGTTGGAAATGTTGAGGCTGCATTGCAACAGCATGATGTCTTAAGACAACAGTCACCTTCAGACATCAGACATTGCACACACATGGAATCTACACAAACAGCAATACATGTACACATATGCAGTGTACATCAGTGCGTGCACTAGCAGGTCAAGAGGATACATTCCACACCTTCCCCACGCCATGTGTGAAACATAGCTGAGCATTACACCATAATGGATGTTGTATTCATGTACTGGTAGGACACCACCACTTCCACTGAGTAGCCAAGTGTACATATATTACAACAGCACATATCACCCTGACACACACAGCATTATTCCATGTCATGCTCCTATAAACTGTTACTTGACAGTGCCATGGTGAAGCCAGGGCACTGTAATAGTCAAGTGAGCACATTATATTTGCCACACACACCTCATGTGTACTGGAAGAGTGCCAGCAATGTGCTCTGTTAGAGCTAGGCAGCATACTCATTCAAGGATATGCGAGGTCTGTGGCTTGTAAACATCTCACCCCAGCATGTACTGGCTATGGTGGTACTAAGGCTAATGTCCAGACAGCACACAGCATGCATGCCTTGCAATTGTTGACATGGGGTATATGTAGGAGCTGTGGCCACACATGCCTGTACATGTCATGAACATATCACCTGTGACTACTCAGGAACATACAGTGCAGAGCTGGATTTCCCTGAGTCTGTCAATACACGCCTTGTGTAGGTCCTATGGTCCTGTTATTTGGGTATGTTTGTAGGCATTGCATTAGGTGGACATGTCTGAAGACATACATGCCACATGGGGTGTTGTATGATATGATAGGTGTCATGGGTGACCCGTAGAGAGGGGATATTACCTCTGTCAACATAGATATCAAACCTTATGTACAGTTAGCATGCTATCTGCCATGTTCATGTGTGTAATGACTATAGCCACCTGTATGTAGAAAGGTAAATGAAAGCTATGGTAATGTAATATATGTTGTATGAGTGTGGGATGTACATATCCAGGGCAGGTACAGTTAGGTCAAATCCAACCATGCGGGTGTTGTTTACTGGTGTACAGCAACAGGTGACCGTGTTAATGCTGACAACATCCAAGGGACCCTGGCATGTGTACGACTGAGCAGGTTACAAACAGTGGTATTATTGCATTGCATAACACATTATGCAGCTATGTCTGTACATGGGTACATTGCACAGTTGATGTAGGCCTAGGTACAGTCCACCAATCGAGGGTTATCTGTTGATCTACCATACTATGTCATACCACATATGGATGTGTGTTGGTAGTCTGGGAACAAGGCGGTGGATGTATATGAGGATACAACCTAGAATGCAGCATTTGTCACTGTCACCTGTACCTGACTCATCTGTGATGCGTTATGTTGGAGTAGTGGTCTTTACATGTGAGTAGCCTTTATGAATATGTGTACACCACCTGGTATGGTCCATACCACTGTTATGGCTCACATATCTGGATCTGTTATATGGTGGTAGTGCAATTGTGCACTACAGAGCCTTCAGCCAGGTGTTCCTCACTGCACAGATGTCGGTATTCCCCACGGTAGCTTCTACATTGAGCAAATGGATTACTAAAGCCACACATCTAGCACGGGTTAGCATAAGCATCCAATGCAATTGTCATGTAGGTGTCAGGGTGTTATTTCTGTGTGTAGGACATTTGCCTTAGAATGCGGCTATATGGGTAAATGTGACCTAGGTATTATCCACACACACACGTGTAACATGGATGCATTTGCTCTTTGTTGAAAGCTCGTCGTTCGGTCATGACAGCCCGGACTGACAGACACTGGACAACCTCATAATAACAACAGGACATTGGCTCATTGTTTTGGTCTAGCAGTTGCCACCCATACCATGACATAACTGCATGTGGCATTAATGTGCTTGGTAGCAAATGCCCCATGTAAGGTGACAGACAGTGGCAGAACTTGTGTATATGACCATTGTGAGATATACTTAGGGTAGCAGTCCTGCTAATAATGACAACTACTACCACAGCCGGGAGTGGTCATCTTGTCACCTGCACCTCAGTACCATTACACAAGGTGGCTCACACATTATGCTTGCACATCCCACTGTTCCACGTATAATGCCACTGTCCACAACCTGCTATCAATGTATGCCTTTCAGGGCAGCAAGGTGTGTGACACATGCTGTAGGTAGCATCTGCCTGTGCGACCCAGGTAACCTATTGTCTGTTATGTCCACACATGCATGAATGTGTATATGTAACATATATATGTCAGTACTTCATGTACATATATGCATGTGTATCACACAGCACAGACACAGATATATCATTTACAGGACACATACAGGTATCAGGTAGTAAACCAGTATGATGTGCATATATACTGACAGGTAAGATGTACCTAACTGTAAACCTGTGTGTTTACAATAGGAGTCCATTACAATGTGTTCTGTACATGTAAGTGTTTGAGCATGCACACTGTGGCCTTCAGTGGTTAGAATCGGAGTGCATCCGAAACAGCCCTGTGCTACTACATGTATGAGCATACCCACTGCCACCTTGTGTAATTTGAGTCAGTGCATCCAACAAGCCCTTTGTTGCTAAGTGTATGAGCATGCCCAGTAAAACCTTGTGTAGTTGTAGTCATAGTGCATCCCAAACGGCCCTGTGCTACTAAGTGTATGAACATGCCCACTGTAACACTATATAGTGATAGTAGTTGTCCATTCTGCAAATGGCCATACTCCGGTTCAGGTTCCTGTTGTGCTACAACTATACCTCTCAGACCTACCTGTGGATGGTGTGTCTTGTTTGTGCATACAGGTTGTAATGGACACCTGCTTTAAACACACAGGTCTACAGCTATGTACTTCATGACTCTCAGTCTCCCTGTTGTTGCCCTCAATTGTAGAAGGGCAGTCTGGCTGCCTTGGGATGTGTAATCTCTGTGGCGTGTCTCGTAACTGCATAACACTGTAATAGTGATCCTTAGATAGGCAGGAGTTCTGATCCCACCACTGGCAACTGTGTGCGTGTGTTTGTGTGTGTGACAGCAAATGCCTGAGTGTGTGTCAGCAAATGGCTGAGTGTGTTTGTGTGTGTGTGTGTGTCTCAGCAAATGCCTGAGTGTGTGTGGCAGCATAGGCTGAGTGTGATTGTATGTGTGTATTTGCGTCTGCATCCTGTCATGGCAGTGGGTTTTGCTGCATTCCAAAGAGATACCTCCTTTTGCACTGACCTTTATCCTTGTCAACCGCTGTACGTCTCTCTTCCCCCCTCCCCACTGCAAGTAGTCGGTCCTGTGATGTCACCAAGCTCAGACGTGGAATCAGTAAGTGTAATTGTATGTGTTCTGTGGCACATACCCCAACTGCATACCACTGTACTAGTTATCTTTACATAGGCAAGACGTGTATGCACAATACTGGCAAGTGTGTGCATGTTTGAGTGTGTGACTACCCTGTAGCCAAGCATACACATGTGTAATGTCTTTTAGCACTCCATGATAGCCATCTGTGGTGACCGGTGTCTACAAAGTATTACATATTACATAGCGTAAAGAATACACAGTCAAGCATGACTACAGATGAGCACATTATTTTCCTGTGCCACTGTCAAGCAGTGACACAGACGTGGTCGCTGGGGTGTAGGTCCACACCCATAATTCCCCAACTCCATAAGCCCCAGGGTAGATTACATTAGCCATCATTCCCCACCCCAAACTCCACATACACAACAACCATCCCTTCTATATATATATATATATCTATATACACATATATATATATATATGAGAAAAACAACAAACAAATTCCCAACTTGATATATCAGCAAAGCAGACCCAACAGGAAGATACAACCAGTACTCCACTCCAAACGACTCAAAGCCAGTAAAACTCCAAAAAAATCGATATACGATATATTCAAGAAGAATTTTATTGACGTTAGCGCTTTCACAGGTACCCCTGCTTCATCAGACGTTACAAATAAATCATCTCCATGCAGCATTATATACCAAATTTTGAAATACATCATTTCCTGTTCAACCTCACTTCCTGTTAAAATAAGACAAACTCTGCCTTAAAGTGATACTAATCCTATAAACATCAGCCACACACATAAAACTAAATTAAACAACTAGACGTCTTTCAAAACTAATATCTAACAAACATAATAAAATCCTTCATCAAACATACAATGTATATATAAAATCTAGCTCTCTTTAGATCTCTTTTTTAACCATGGTCTCATGGTTAAAAAGAGAGATTATTAAACGTTAGGTCCTATCTGGACCTTAATGGCCAATGTGTTGAAGGCACTATTCTATTATGACAGGTTGAGATGATATAATTGTTACTACGTTATCTTAGCTATTGTATTT
Source organism: Protopterus annectens (assembly GCF_019279795.1). Taxonomy (NCBI): domain Eukaryota; kingdom Metazoa; phylum Chordata; order Ceratodontiformes; family Protopteridae; genus Protopterus; species Protopterus annectens. The sequence continues at coordinate 727,338,031 of NC_056751.1, forward strand.
TTATGTTTAACATATATGCACCTTAGTTCAGGATATCTGTGATTAGATTTTAGAGTAGGCACTGTTTCACGTGTTTTGTATAAAAATTTTTAGATATTAGATCCTTGTCATGATATGAAGCATAGCATGACTACAACATGATGACTGCTAGTAGATGTTTTACTTTTTATTTTTATATTTTTTATTTTCTACCTCTCAGGTGACTGATTTTATATATACATTGTTAACGTCTGATGAAGCAGGGGACCTGTGAAAGCGTCTGTTGTTTCACAGAGTACAGTATTCAAAGGGTACTCACACATATGTACAAGGGACTGTCCCATTTGTTTCATTTGCTGTGGAATACCTGTAGTAGGATGTGCATTATAGACCCAAATGCAGCGTGTCCCAGCAGATGGTTGTAGGTAATACCTCTCCAGTGACCTCAGTGTGTGTTCGTTGGTTGAGACCTGCTTGCCTGCTTGATACTGTGAATTAGAACTGCATAAGATACTGTAGGTATGTAATTGTGTTTTAAATGAGCAATGGCAACCCACCCAGTACTAACAGGCGATGTACAACCCATTGGACAGCACTTGGAATGCCCTTCTTTGGCAGTCCTGCACTTGTCACCCATACACCTCTGAGACTGCCAGATAGGGATACTATTCCAAGAGAGACCAACTGTGTGTGCGCGTGTGTGTGCGTGTGTGTGTGTGTGTGCAGTACTCACACTTTCACATGACATGACCACATAATCCTCCTGTGTGTCCCCACCTAGGAATACACCTCTAGGACCACCACTGCAACCTATTCTCCATAGCGTATGCTGCAACTGCGATATTACACAGGTAGTGTGATGTGTAGTTTTAGGGGGGTTTTAGGTAGGGAAGACCACTGTGTGTGTGTGTGTGTGTGTGTGTGTGTGTGTGTGTGTGTGTGTGTGTCTGTCTGTCTGCCTGAGACAGGAACTATGCTTTTTAGGTATGCACTCTTTTTACAATTCACATGACCCCCTTTGCAATCCTGCTGATTGTCACCACCTAGACATACACCTCTGGGACTCCTGCAACAGTAATCTCTGTAGCATGTGCAGCTGCTGCATAATGCTGTGGCGTGATACCCTAGTTAGGTAGGGTTCTTTCTATTCCAGACATGGCAGGTGTGCGTGTGTGTGTGTGTGTGTGTGTGTGTGTGTGTGTGTGTGTGTGTGTGTGTGTGTGTGTGTGTTTGACTGACAGGAAGTGGTTGTGAGTGTCTAACCACTGGACATGTGTAGAATGATGGTTGTAGTTTTTCTATATGGTGTCCATCTTATATGTGTCACAATGTCACCTTCGAGGGCACAGATGTCAGTCAGCCAAGGGACTGTGTTGGCAAGCCATACCCCCTACATCTGGCAAAGGCCTGGTGAACAGTGTACATACAGACCCCCAACCCAGAATGTGTCCATGTGTCTGCTGACTATAAGCAGATTCTGCCACACCAGGCCAGTATTGCATATCGGAGGATATACGGTGTGTGTACACAACATGCCAGCCCAACCAAACCAAGTACCTGTATATGTGTATATATATTATTGTACATCATGCACATCCCAGGCAATGCCCATGTCAAGGATCAAACAAGACATGGCATGCATTGCAAAAGCTATGGCCATACACACAAGGATGTCAGGACAGTCAGATACATCCCATCTGTACATGATGTGTGGACACAGACACTGGGCACCCACACACACTGCCATACCATTGGGCGCCGTGGTGATGCCAAGGATTACCCCTCAACACACCTATGAAGCAATGCACACATGCATGTCAGTACTGGCACCTTGGTGCCACATGTGGGTATGATGAAATACTTTCACATGCCCTAGCCCATAGAAGTTGTGTTGACAATGACATCCGTTCATGTGGACAGCCATGTGTGCTACAGAACAGCTGCGATGATGTTCCCATAGCCATTTGCATGAAATACACAGTACAATATCTGTGTTGGGTAAACGGTCACTGATGATATCTAAGTCTTCTACACGTTGTACAGATGTCTATTACTAAGCCATATGTGTGTTTAAACTGCAACACCATAGGCTTTATGGGTTTGGAGGCAGAACCTCCTGTCCCACTTCAGCTGGCCAGGCCCAGTCTTGGACCTCCACCTCTGCTGGCTCTGCACTGCCTTCTGGTGGTACCACCACTGAGGATGGGGCTTGTCAGGAACATGTCCACTGTCATACAGTCCCGGACATGGTGCGTAGGGGGCTCAATAAGGGGTTTTGAGGCCAGATACACCAGCTCAAGGGCAGAGTGTCACATTTACAGGGTGAGGCGGCCCTCCTAGGACACCCCCAGCACTGCCACCTTTGCAGCTGTTCTGGTGCAGCCACTGTTTCCATCTTGTATCCCCACATGTGTCATATACCAACCCTGTATGCCTTGTCTGTCATCCTCACATGTGTCCACTGGACACACTAAATGTTCCAGGTGATGTAGACAACCCCATTGTGCACACACACTACCATGATGATGATGTCACACACAGCACCTTGCAAGAGTACTGTTCTCACATAATGATTGGACAGGAACTGTTGTGTTAGTGTAAATAACATACACAGAGTGATGTATATGGCCAATGTGCAAATGTTTGCTTGTATGACTGACACATGTCTGTCTGTGGGAGTCTTGATATTACATAGGCCGATACCACTACATAATACAGGCATTGCTGGTGTGTCACTTTTCATTCCTTTGTAATGCTTTGTTGTCACATGGGATGTTCCTGATATATCTATATATATATATATGTATGTATCTATATGCTGGACATAAACACTCACACATAATGGAATACATTTCCTATACTGTTGAATGACTGTGCTGGATGATATGTTTGTGATAAGGTCCAATGTCTGTATATCTGCCATGGCTTAGTGGTAAATCACAGCAGCTGTGTGTGCAGGGTCCTGGTTTCAAGCCTTGCAGAGGCCATTTATTTTGTTGCTGGGCAGAACAAGGCCATTGGATATGGTGTGATTAAGGCACATTAAAGCAGTTATGAGCGGATGTGCATGGGTTTGCATGGTGCTAAGCAATGCTAACCTCTGGTTATAGTTTCTTACACTCAGTTAGCCTCTACATTGCTTTACCAGTGTAATACTCGCATACTGGTGGCCAAACAGGCTTACACCCGCTTGCTCCCGTACTTGCAAATGCACTGCATTTGGTGTTTTGCATCTGACACTCACACCCCTGGGTGGGAATGAGGACTACAATATTATCTTGTGATGCCTATTACATCGGATTACATGCCTACAGTATTGGGAATGGCTGCCCATTAGACGACAGCATGCCATTCGACTGTACAGAATCCGCGGCCTGTCCAGAGTTAGATTCCTATTATTGGTGTGTTCCTCTTACAATCTGCACCCATCTTGCTAATACATGGGAACTGACACTCTTCAATACAAACAAGTAATTGGGATTTGGAACCCACATCCTTTAGCCGAGTCATGCTACTGCATATCTAATATTCTATCATCTTTCTAAGGTTGTCAGTGGAATATGTGCTTTCTGTCCCTATCAGACCTCTCATATGATTGGGGAAATATACAAACTGAATCAGGGACATGGCATAACAACATCAGGGACACATTTAAATTATTTGTGCTGTTAACCTGACATATTGACAGACTCAGAGCACATGAATTCATACACATTTTCTGAGGTAAATGATGTTTATAGCTCTTAATTGTTGTTGTTATTCATTACGTGTAATTCACCACCTTTCCTCCAAAAGTCACTAGTTTTAGGAGGGATTAAGTGGGGCAGAGTTAGAAACTGAGTCAAAATCAGGGACGTCCCTGGAAATCAGGGACAGTTCAGAGGTATGGTCCCTATTTGTTCCCCCAATGGCTTATGTCCTGTCTAGTGGATGTGCTCTTAGTGGTTGAGAGGTATGGGCATCATCTATGCCCATTTCAGAATATTACTTACATCCCTGGGGCGGTCCGAATACGACTTTGCCAGCCAACACCTGCACACCTAGGCCCATAATTGCATACCCATAGTTCCCCCACCTGCCACTCCTCTACAGCACTCATCCTTACTGTGGGTGCAGGTGAGGTATAAACATACCACAACACACTGCCCACTCTCAACGTGTCGGGACACATGTCGTACATTGTGTCGACCCATGGGTTATCAGGCTTGCACAACCTATTGGTCCATGTCCATCTACAGGCTGGTTTGATAAGTCATTACTGGGACTGCCTCCGATCATTACATTTTGGTGTCCCACAAGGGACATCAATGTCTATGTTTCAAGATTAGACCTGGCAGGTCTCTCCCACTGGTAGTATCCTGCCAGTGTTCTGGGAAGCAGTGGTGTGTTTACCTTTATTGTGTGTCTGCATGTCTCACTGGCCTAGCTGGGGGGGGGGGGTTGATGCTATGTGTTACACGTTTGTTTATTGGACCCCTCACCCCCATATGCACGGCCTGTGAACATATGCATGTGTATATTTACAGTTTTATATATATATATATATATATATATATATATATATATATATATATATATATATATATATTTACATTACTATATACAGATATATCTGTATATGTATGCATACATGTATATTTATATATTTCTGTCTATATATATCCCACAACATATGGGTCTATGGGTGTCTGCATATGTATATATTTATATGTGGGTATGTATCTGTATTCTGTCTCTGTATGTATACATTTGTACTACGAAGAGGGAGAGGCTTATCTCTATGTTGTCATGGGTAGATATACACACACATACCTCTACATCTATACATCTACATCTGGTTATTCCGTTCCTTGCCATATAGATTACACTTTGCTGCAGTGGGATTCATAGTGGGTGTGGCTGCTCATTGGGTGATGCCTCTGCCCAATGAACACATTTGCTTACATCCCTAGGGCTGTCCATATAGGCCCACATCAGCCAACACCTGCACACCTAGACACATAAGTAGCTACCCATAGTTCCCCCACCCGCACCTCCTCAACAGCACCCATCCTTACTCTGGATCCTGGTCTTTTCTGGACACACAGTTGCACGCTGCCCACTCTCCACTTCATGGGACCCATTTCATACAACTGTCTCGGCCCATGGGTCATCAGGGTTTCCCACCCTTGTATTCTGAGTATGTATACACTGCAGCGAGAATGGCCGGTCTATCACCTTCTTTTGGTCTTGGCAATTTTTGGGGTGTCCCCACAGGGACGCTCCAGCCTGTGTTCCAAGATTAGAATTCACAGGTGCACTGTGTACCGTCCCAGTTGTATCCTGCCTTTGGTCTGGGGAGCAGTGGACTCTTTACATTGTTTGTGTGTATGTTTCCTGTGTCCAGCTGGGGGGGGGGGTGGAAGGTCATGCTACGTGTTTCATGTTTCTTGCTTGGGCTCCTCACTTCCATTGGCATAGCCTGTGAACATATGTCATTCTTGTGTGCTGTTTCCTATCATAGCTGTATATCTGTGTATATCTACGCACACACACACACACACACACACACACACACACACACATACACACATATGTATATATATATATATATATATATATATATATATATATATATGTGTGTGTGTGTGTGTGTGTGTGTGTGTGTGTGTGTGTGTGTGTGTGTGTGTGTGTGTGTGTGTGTATATATATATATATATATATATATATATATATATATATGTATATGTCTGCAACTCTCTCTCTCTCTCTCTCTATATATATATATATATATGTCTATACATATATGTATATATATTTATATCTGTGTGTGCGTGTATGTAAAGCAATATATACCCCGCGCAAACACATTTACACATGCTTACTGGTGTTTATATATGCCTGACCTGCTTACTAGTGCCTTATTCATTATGACACAGACACTTCACTCCAGTTGTCTTTTCATTGATATTTTGCAGGTTATACAGAGGACAGATGTCACAATATGTTAATGTACGAATTACTGATGGTAAATGGTATGTGATACAGTGGGATTCGGTACGGGAATGTCTATTCGTTAGGCAGTTGCTCTAACCAATATACTATTGTGCTTCTTCATTTGCATATATACCCATATACCCATGGCCCCTGGTTCCCCAAACACACACCCCAATGCCTCCCTAACACTGCTGGCATCCATTCTCCATTCAGATTTGTGGTGTATCCACACCACTACACATTGGCCACTCCCTACTCCTATAGACCCATCCCATCGGTTGACTCAGTCCACATATCCTCAGAACTCCCAAACGTTTAATCCACAAACATTGGTGACGTGAGCGACCAAAAGCATACTATTCACAATTTCTGGGTTGTCCCACATGGGACATGCATGTGTTTATGTCAAGATTAGACTCTATACTTCATTACATCCTTACTCCCGTTAACATGACACTACAATTAATTAATATGTATGACTATGTGGTAATGCACATGTTACACATGAGAGCCTAATTATGTACGTGTTCAGTGTATTTCTTTTACAAATAGACCGGTTTAGTAATTGGCGTTGACGTAGCAGGCAGATCACAGGAATGATTCCCTGTGTGGGGAAGTCCTCACATTTGATTATTGTCAGCACAGCACTGACTTCGGACATTGTACACACTTCTGCGTTTTAGCATTTTCATCCCATCCCTCTTCTGCACAACCTATTATTCTATCTACTGTTGAGGCTTGTAAGGGCACATTCATGTTATTTATGTCTGCAAATGGAATGAATGTGTTATAGAGAATGTACTTCTACATACTGATGTCTGCATGTGTGTATGCATATATACCTATAACGAATTCACTGACCTCCATGGAGCGGTCCAATTAGAGCCAGCCCATCCAACCCTGGCATGCCTAGCTCCATAATTTCATACCCATAGTTCCTCCACCTCACCTGTGTTCAAAATACAGGCATACCCTCCATTGTCCACTTGTTATCGCAGCCAAGACACACCTCCACACATTGCCCTCTCCAGAGCGTTAGGGGCCCTACACATATGTTGTCCCACCCCATGTATTCTCAGGCTCTCCCACCATTTAGTCCTTGAACATACCTGCCCTTGCTTGTGTAATGGTTGGAAGGCCAAATGGTCTATCTATTTTTGCGTAGTCCCACCAGGGACTACCCTCTGTGTGTAAAGTAGACTTAGAAATTCAACAATGTTACTCCCACTGGTAATATCCTGCCTGTGGTGTGAGTAGCAGTGCTTTGCTCACTCCTGCCCAGCTGGATATGACATACGCTGACAGCACTATGTAATACTGGGGTTGCTGTTGATTCCCTTCTCATTCCTTTTGTATGCTTTATTGTTACATCATTCTTTCTTCGTGTGTGTGTGTGTGTGTGTGTGTGTGTGTGTGTGTGTATATATATATATATATATATATATATATATATATATATATATATATATATATATATTATATATCTGTATATACTTATATACATTTCCTGTGCTGGGCACTGCTTAGACCCGTGCAAGTGCACTCAGACTTGCTTACTGGTACTTATATGTGTTTACTGCTGCTTATTTGCACTTACACCTGCTTGCTAGTACCTTATTCATTCTGACAGTGCCACTTTGCTTGAATTATATTTAAGTTAAATATCTCATGCAATACTCTTATGTTGGTTATACTGCAAAACGACATTCATTCACCATGGAAAATGATATGTGCTATTGTTGGGCTCAAACCGGATAGGCGGATGCTCGAAATACTACACTATTGACACTTACATTGATTCCACTTATTTTTCTCTATTTGAATGAATATGATGTGTAAGCTACGCTTGACATAGGGCGGCGATGTGCAGACATGCTGCGCTTTGCTTACACCTTCGCTATTGCTGCAATTCAAATGTATAATAGGGACACAGGGACAGAATCTAATTGTGACAGTTCTAGGAACAGTGCTCTACATTCCACTATGTGCTTGTGTGTTTACTACTTTGATTTTATTTCACTGTTCGTGGACACTCTTGTATGCTTAGCATACATTTTGGTATCCACGGACACTGACTTACTGACTTACTATTAGGGGTGGGCTCTACTAGTAGACATAGTAGATTTTGCAAGTGTCGGGGCATATTTATGCCTCCATAGAGCACTTGTGCATGCCCCCTGCACTCACGCACATTTCCTGTGCATGTCGAGGGTGCGGCGGCGCACCCTCATACATATTCATATGGCGCTGCTGTGCCATCTGCTGTGAGAACACTCGGCACAAGGCTAAAACCATCCTTGCACCAAGCTTCTTGAATCCCGGGGATGATTTATATAAGACACTTGTGTTACAAATGTATTAAAACTGTATGTCATTTGTATATCAAACTCATAGTACAGAAGTGTATGTTGAAAACATTTTTGCAAAATGCTGTTTGAAATGTAATCACATTGTGCCCTACTGATATAGAACAGAAATGTACATGCACTAATGTAACAGTTTAAATGTATATAATTTAACAGTGGAAACTGGAACACAGTAAGGTAATTTTAGAAAAATAGTTGAAATTAAATTACTTTATGGCTACTCAATAAAAGATGGTATATTTCAGTTTCAAGGCAGCTAGAGACATAATGTCTGTACTAGGGAGCTTCCTGTATTGTCTTTTGGGTGATATAATTACTAGTTTTGAAATGTGGATGAATGTTTATTGTTTAATGACTTCCAGCATCTGCCAAAGATCACAGGTAGATGCTAAATACTGCCAGCTTCCAGCAGTGGGAGTTTCACCTAGGATAAAGTACGATGCCAAGAAATTATGTCATTCTGCAACCTATCCCAGCACTAATATTTGAGATATTAATTTGAGAAGTCTCTTATTAAGACAGGGCATTCTGTATTCTGTCTTAGACCTGACAAGAACCATTCACCACAACATCTGCCTTGCTCTAATTAAGTAAACTAGAGTATAGTAACTCTCTTAGATGCAGTCAGGAATATAGCAAAGCTTAGTTTAGATATTTTCTTTATTTATTTGAGACTGTCCTGCAATGTTGTTTTAAATATTTCCTGTGGTCTTGAACTCTGATGTCACTGTGAATATATACTGAGTATTTTCTTTTTCTTTTATTATTTATTATTAAATATATTTAAACATTTAATTGTGGCTGATCTGTCTAGAGATATTTAAGTATTGAGAGTACTTGCATATTTATTTGGTGACACTGTGTGGGCCACTCCTAATAGCCTTGCTCTTGGTCAAACTACTATTTGCATTAATATTAATAACACACAGTAAGATTGGACACCCTTTGTTAAGGGCCTTAAAGTAGCTGATAAAGAGTTGACTGGTGACAGTGTTAACTACCTTATAGTCTGAGCAGAAGGGGGGCATAGCTAGTAAACCTGTGCTAGCCTCTCCCAGGTGGGTGTGTGTAAATCAAACCTCAAAGAGTGTGTGTTTCAGCTACTTGGGCAGGGACACAAAGCACTGGTTGGACAGAGAGAGTGCTGATAGGTCTTGGCTAGGTCACTCATCTGAGATCTCAACTCTATAGTTGTGCCAGTGGGGAGTCTTACTGAGGATCTGGAGACAGAGGGAGAAACCAGCCCTGGACTGACTGTGGTCTATGTGTGCTCTTAAGGGAAATTGCAGTTGATGCAGAGAGTTGCATCTGGAAATAATGTGTGTGTACTTGCTATCCTCTCAGTGTACATCCCCCACTGTTGTCAGTGGTAAGGATTGAGGCTCCTTGATTACTGGTCCAGTGGTGGGATGTCACAGCATGCATTTTCTGAACAATATGAAGTCTGAAGCTCAAACGTGTGTCATTATTTAGTAACTTCAGTTCTTAGTGATTTGTCATAAAGTCACAAATTTTATAAGGAACATGCTAAAAATATGAGGCAAAAATCTGGACGTTCTGCAAAAATCTGGACAATTGAGAGGTTTGTGTGTTTTTACTATCAAAAAAGTAACTTTTGTTGCCTGGTAGTTTTAACTGCATTTGCTGTTTTTCTTCCCCAGGAATGAGACACCATTTTCAGATTGACCATGGAACATATTTTTGGTCCCATGGTTCATCCTTCCAGCCTCAAAAAGAAAAAGTTAAGCAAACATCTTTTGCCACCACAACAGGCTAGCAATTTGCCTCAGCCGCAGGTGGAATACTCTGGTGTGGCAATTTGTTGTACCTCAGACCACTCACCTTTTCCATGGAGCCCTTTGGTGTAGCACCTACAGCTGGTTTACTATCAAAATTCTGGAAATCTCTTCTTCGAGTAATGACTTACTCAAATAGAATGAATGAAAATTACATCCAACGTTTCCTCATACCAACAAACGTGGTAATGTCGACATTATTGACATTACCCAGCTTATCTTGATGTCCAGAGATCTCCTACACACGTTTTGCAGGGGGTGAGAACCCCTGCACCCTCCATGTGGGGGCCTGTGCCCCCCACACCCCCTGCAAATTATAGATTGCACTACAGTGAGTAAAAGGCTAGTTTTTTCCTGATCCCCACTGTAGTATGATCCATTGTGAACAGCCATGCACAAAACCACTAATGCAAGCTGCATCTTGACTTTTCAGATGTGATGTAACTTCAACTAGGGATTTTCAAATTGTGCACCTGTACCCTTGACCATCTGAATAATGGTAAACTAACTTTCAAACTTTTGATAGTAAACCCCTACAGCCACTATGGACCAGGGATTAGTCACATCTTCTGCTGCTTTTGGAATCCCCTCAGTGGGCAAGGGAGAGACACTCAGTCCTGGGCAAAGGAACAGGGAAGGTTTGCCTTTTGTTTCAGAATACTGTGCCCATCCTTGGGAAAGCAGCTGCTGCCATGAGTAACTTGGCTGGCCCCATTTTTCCTGTTAAAAAGAAACAGAAAACTAAGCATGTATCTAGTTCTTCGCAAATTTCTTTGCTTTTGGAATAATTTATTGGAACTGGCTTAGGGTTTAATGTAGGCTATTGATCCTTCTTGTAGGAGAGTTTCTGGTAAAAGAAAGAGGGATTCCTCTTTTCCTGAAAAGACTCAAAATTCTGAATCTGAACAGGTAGATGCAGGGATGGATTCAGAGTTTTGTCCTCTAACTTGTAATTCAGACTCAGAGGAGAGTTTAGTTTCTGGTTCTCCCTGTGGTGGCTTCTCTTTATCTGAGACTATTGCTAGAATGTGCCAGTGTTTTCAGTGGGGGAGCATTGAGATTTCTCAGTCCTACAGAAAATACTATGAGTTTTTATGAAGACTTTTCCAGAACCTACACCCATGTCTCCTGTCCTGCCTGCTTTAGAGAATGTGTATCTTACTCCCTGCAGTTTTCCTGATAGTCAGCCAGCTGTCCCTAAAAAGGCAGATGGAATGTATAAAATTCCTCACTCATTTACGTTTTTTTATAAACTATTCCCAAACCTGACCCAGCAACTATTGTTTTGGTTGATTCCACTGCTGATAAGCAGTTAGTTAATTCCAATCCTACTCTTTCAAATAAGGATGGGAAAATTATCGATAGGTTTGGGGAAAAAGTGTATACGTCTGCAACTTTTATTTTCAGAATTATGAATTGCCAGGCTAATATGTTAAAGTTTGTTCTGACAAATTGTGAAAGTATGAGGCATGTTTTGAGTACAGTCTCTTCTTGTAAAAAAACTCTACTTTAAATAACTAAGTTTCTTCTATTGTACAGGTTACTAGTCATTATTTGCAGGGGGTGTGTATAACACTGTTGTTACTTCTTCCAGGGCTATGGCCACCGGTACTGTTTTAAGGAGGTTTGGCCACTGGTACTGATTTAAGGTTTGCTTGAATGCATTCTTGTAACCTCCTAGATGATGCAAAAAATGAGATTTTAAATTCTCCTTTGAATAGAGATTTAGTGTTTGCCCCTTTTGCTGCAGAGATGATCAAATGTGATGAAAGGGGCAAGCTGATCCAGGGTATCTATAATATTTTTCAGCTGTCTTTCTTCCAAATCATTCAAAGAATTTTCTTTCTCCTTGTCCAGTTTTGGTATAAAACAGAATAAACAGTCTAAACAGAATTCAGGTAAACAGATGGTTAATAAGAAATGGCGGGGGGGGGGCTTCAATCCCCCAATACAATGGAAAGTCTAACAAGTCTGAATGACTATTTAAAAGAGTTTGTGGCCCCCACCCCACCCCCTTTTTTCTTCCAGAAAGTCTGAATCTTCATTTTTCTCTTTGGCAACAGATAGTTCCAAACAAATATGTACTGAATGTCATTCATTGGGGGTACAGATAGCAGCGGGAGGAAATCCTTCCTTTCCAGGGGGTCATTCCTCATCCTGCAGATCAGACTCTTGTTTCCACCTGCCCTTCATTACATGCTATCCCAAGCAGTGATAGAACCAGTTCATTCTTCCCAGGTGAAGAAGGGGTTTTACTCGAGGGTGCTTTAGCAAAACATCCATATACTTTCTTAATACTTTCTCATTCACTGTCTCAATCTATATGTCTCGACTTACCGTTTACCCAGAATCTATATGTCTCGACTTAC